>NC_085873.1:19735260-19740260 GCF_034702125.1 Engraulis encrasicolus
GAGAGGAGAGGAGAGAGGATGGGGAGGAGAGAAGTGAGCAGAGAGGATGGGGAGGAGAGAGGATAGGAGAGGATGGGGAGCAGAGGAGAGGAGTGGAGAGGAGAAAGGAAGGAGATGAGAGGATTGGGAGGGGAGGAGAGGTGAGGAGAGGAGAGGAGAAGAGGGGAGATGAGAGGAGAAGAGAGGGGAGGAGAAAAGAGGAGAGGAGAGGAGAGGAGAAAAGAGGAGAGGAGACGAGAGGATGCGGAGGAGAGAGGTGAGCAAAGAGGATGGGGAGGAGAGAGCAGAAAGGATGAGGAGAGGAGAGGATGAGGAGGAGAAAGACGAGCAGAGAGGATGGGCAGGAGAGAGGAGAGGAGAGGAGAGAAAAGAGGAGAGGAGAGAAGAGAAGAGGTGAGAGGAGAGCAGAGAGGATGGGGGGTGGGGGGAGAGCAGAGAGGATGAGGAGGAGAGAGATTCCTCAGTTCAGGTGGAATAATGTCTAATGTCTCTGGAGGAGGCTGGAAGAGGGGGGCATCGAGGTGAGAGAAGAGGAGAGGAGAGGAGAGGAGAGGAGAGGAGAGGAGAGGAGAGGAGAGGAGAGGAGAGGAGAGGAGAGGAGAGGAGAGGGGAGATAAACAAGAGTGGGAGAGGAGAAGAGAGGAGAGAAGATGAGAGGAGAGGAGAGGAGAGGAGAGGAGAGGAGAGAAGAGGAGTGAAGAGGAGAGGAGAGGAGAGGAGAGGAGAGGAGAGGAGAGGAGAGTAGAGGAGAGGAGAGGAGAAATAAACAAGAGTGGGAAAGGAGAGGAGAGGAGAGGAGAGGAGAGGAGAGGAGAGGAGAGGAGAGGAGAGGAGAGGAGAGGAGAGGAGAGGAGAGGAGAGTTGAACATATCAGAGAAAAGGAGGACACCTACGGAGAGGTAAGGAGAGGAGAGAGAAAGGAAGAAAGGAGAGGGGAAGAGGAGAGGAGAAAAGAAGAGAGGAAAAGAAGAGGAGAGGAGGATAGCAAAAAGCTATTACATGTGTGCAACTATTTGAGTGTTCAGGCATACACAGACTGATGTATTCATTTTAAATAACAGCTCAACATTTGCAGAGTGGCACCTGCAAAAAGGTAATCACAAGAAAGAAAGAAAGAAAGAAAGAAAGAAAGAAAGAAAGAAAGAAAGAAAAAGAAAGAAAGAAAGAGAAAATACTGCACCTAATGACAAAAGAGATGCTGTGAGAGGCGCTAAGCCATGCTTCACCTGAAATCAATGCTGAAATATAGCTGCAAGCAGCAATGCGGGGCCAAGCAGTAAACTTGCCAAAGTTGCCACGGCAACAGAAGGAACTGCAGCGCCCCCTTTGGCCCAAATCTCGCCAATGTTGGGGCGCATTCCTTGGAGGGGAAAATGGGGAGAGAGACGGGGAGGGTCGGCAAAGGACCTGGAGCCTACTGAAAATAGATATGTCCTTGAAATCCTAAACATAAGAATCCTATAGGCTGCAATGTAATGTTGGCCAGCCTTTTGAGAGACTGGTCTGAGGAATTGGTGTACATAGAAGTAACGTGTGTGTGTGTGTGTGTGTGTGTGTGTGTGTGTGTGTGTGTGTGTGTGTGTGTGTGTGTGTGTGTGTGTGTGTGTGTGTGTGAGAAATAGAGGAACCAAGAGAACAACAATGGTCTCTCTCTCTCTCTCTCTCTCTCTCTCTCTCTCTCTCTCTCTCTCTCTCTCTCTCTCTCTCTCTCTCTCTCTCTCTCTCTCTCTCTCTCTCTCCTTCCTCTCCTCTCTCTCTCTCTCCTTCCTTCCCTCTCTCTCTCTCTCTCTCCTTCCTTCCCTCTCTCTCCCTCTCCCCCTCCCCCTCCCTCTCCCTCTCCCTCTCCCTCTGTCTGTGTGTGTGTGGGGGGTGGGGGGGGGTTTGTATATGCAGGGGCTGGGGCAGTGGGGCTTTGGTTGACACTAGAGCAATAGTAGAACTACGCACACACCTAAGCTCTTGTGTGTCCAGAGACCCCCTGCCGAGAATGGTGTCAGTGAACGTGCGCAGGTGCCGTTGGCAAAGGGGACAGAGAGATGAGAAAAATCCCTCCATTCTTTCCACAATTTTGAATGGCTGCTGAGAGCTGATAGTTTTTTCAATCGTTACGAAAATCCATACCTGGGTGCAGCATAGTGTGAAGATGACATGTGTACCAATATTTTGAAAATTGGGAGTACGGTTCAAAAGCTACAGGCAAAAATGTAGCAAAAAATTTGACCTGCTGGTGGCGCTACAGAGTTTGAGCTGGGGATCTGATTTTTTTTGTGCTAGGTCATGGGATGGACTACTATGTGTGTACAAAATCCCTGCCCAATCCGACAAACGGTTGCTGAGATATGACCTCACTTCCTGTTTCGCCACGTTTACGACAATTTTGATTGGCTCTCACGGCTAAACGATAAAAGATATCCAATATTCCTGAAGACCCCATGTGTAGCTCAGTCCAGAGATACTATATACCAAGTTTTGGGCGAATTGGTCAAAAATTGCGGGAAAATTAACATTTTTATTGAATTTTACAAAATTCAAAATGGCGGGAAAACTATCCTGGCGGAAAATGACGTCATATGGTGCGTTGGATTCGTCTTGACTCAAAGATTCCAGCGGTTCAAAAGTTACAAGCAGAAATGTACCTGCAACTTTGACCTGCTGGTGGCGCTAGAGCGTTGGGGCTGGGGTCGTATAATTTGCTGTGGGTAATGCTGAGACTGCCCCGAATGTGTGTGCCAATTTACAGCATTTTCCTGCCTACGGTTCTATGGGCTGCCATAGACTTGCAGAGGGAGAAGAATGGTGACTAGAGAATAATAATAATAATGAAGAAAACCTACTAACTCTATAGGGGCCTTCGCCAGCTTCGCTGCTTGGCCCCTAATAATGCATTGGTAGCCTATCGGCTATGCACTGGGTAGCACTTGGCATGCATGCCCACACTGCAGTAGCCTGTATCAGTGCAAGGATGGATTACTGCTCCGGCCTACCGGGCCCAGGCCCAGGGGCCCAAGAACTAAGGGGGCCCCTGAAGCCCAAGACTCTATAGTTCCATTCTCACATTGCGTTAATTATTGCACTTTTTGCAACTGTATTTTCACATTTTCACATGGATCAAACCCATGAACCCTAAGCAGCGTACCAAATCTTCCTCTAAAATCCAGGCCTAAAATCCTGAATCGTTTTGGAAACTAGCAACACTCATGGAGGGGGGGCCCTTTCTTATTGTCTGGCCCAGGGGCCCATGTAGATATGATCTGTCTCTGTGTCCGTGTTGGCGATCTGCTCCAGTACTCTCTGCTGTGGCTGACATGCTAAACAAAATGCGTGGGAATGTGGGCGAAGGGAAAAAGAGGGAGACTTTTGAAGTGAAATGTTTTGGGGATTGGCACCTTTTCTTGGACGCTGTGAAGCTGCTAATGCTCAATCTGAGCACAATTACATTGTCCTTGGTCATATTTCATTGTAGCCTGATCGTCATCGACTTTCAAATCTCTTCGCGAATTAACATTTCCCACATGGCATGGTTGACTAGCCTCGCGAGCCATCCTACGTACTTCCGCCAAAGGATTGGCTCCACTACTGTAGTCTGGCCGTGCTTCTCTGTGGAGTGCCTGGAGCAACCCCCCCCCCCCCCCCCCCCCCCCCCCCCCCCCCCCCTCCCCAGAAAACAGCCAATAATCGAATACGCCCCCCACGTGGGGACGAAAGGGGGAGGACGCTCATGACAATGACGTACACATCTGCGCCAGAGCAATTGGTCTGCGCTATGTTGTTGTTGAGTAACTGCCAGCTATTGGGTGAGAGGTGTCCAATAATTTCAAACCATAACTGGGTGCAAACTTCCTGCTTCCTACAATCGCTTCAGAGCAAACAAATGCCAGACCATAAATACGAAATGAAATGGTAGTATTATGGGATGGTCAGGACCAGGCTAATGGTTGACCCTCCTCCCTTGGTTTGCTAATGGTTGTTTGCTTCCCGACAAAGTGGGAGGAGTTCCCGATTTTTTCGGGAGCTCAGAAAGTAGGCTACTTGCATTGCTCTTGACCTGACTAGTAGCAACACTGAAGGTAGGAGGGCACGGCCTGGCAAATTGCTACACTACCACAGGGATAATATTGGATAGATTAAGCTTAAAGGGACACTGTGTAAGATTTTTAGTTTTTTTTTCCAGAATTCATGCTGCCCATTCACTAATGTTACCTTTTTCATGAATACTTACCACCAGCATCAAATTCTAAGTATTCATTATGGCTGGAAAAATTGCACTTTTCATACATGAAAAGGGGGATCTTCTCCATGGTCCGCCATTTTGAATTTCCAAAAATAGCCATTTTTAGCTGCAAAAATGACTGAACTTGGACCATACTAGAAAATATTTGTTTATTACTTCGTAAACGTTCATGTAAAGATCAAATTTGGCAATAGGCATCCCAGTTTCAATGAGCGGCATAGTTGCTGTACCTGTTTTGATCATTTCCTGCACAGTGTCCCTTTAAGGAAAATGAAGAGTACGTTTAAAATACTACATGTTGTTACACCAAAAAAGAAAAAAGAAAAGCCTTGGCAGTGGCTCAAACAGTGTTCAGGAAGTAAGATCAATTAGGGTAAGTGTTCAGAGATGTGACGTAAATGAAGTTTATTATGTGGAACTAATTAAAATAAGATGGTGACACTTGGACGAACCCCCCCTGTCTGCTTTGCTCAGTCAAAAAAGAAAAAGAAAAAAAATCTGTAAATTATACAACTTCTGGATTTTCTTAGTATTTGTCCTGCGTCCAGTCAATCGGACCAATTAGCGTTGCTGGAATTCTCAGGGACGTGACGTAGATAAAGTTTATTGTAAGGAAATAATTAAAAAATAACATGGTGACACTTTCGCGACCCCCCGCTGTCTGCTTTGCTCAGTCAAAAAAATATGTCTACACTATACTGCTGAGATAAGCATATATCAAGGGACGGAGGGAGATGACACACACACACATGCGCACACACGCACGCAC
>NC_085873.1:19742760-19745260 GCF_034702125.1 Engraulis encrasicolus
CACTCAAAAGCATGTTGGAGCTTTGAGCTACAGTACAAAAAGTCTCGGAGAGCACATTAGAGAACAATTTTCATCTAAATTGCCGCTTGGCTGTCAATCAAACGTGGGGTGCACGAGGGCGGTGAACTGTCTGTAACGTTGAGAGACAGTTCTCAACGACACTCACGGTTTCTCAGTATTGTCAATGAAGGGTCTCATTCATCCATGTCGTGGTGGTAATCAAAAGAGCGAGAGTTGAGCATAGGGCTTGACTGGCATCGAGAAATGGCCCAGCCCCTCACACAGCCCCAGGGTTTCTATGATATGATAGGCTGTCTCTTGTCAACTTTATTAAAGACGGACGAATGGGCCGGCCTATATACAGTAAATGTAAATGTAAAATCAAGAACAACAATCCCACCGCAAAACAACAGCATCGGCCTCTGAGGACTGTCGGCCCACCAGGGAAATGCCCTTTATACCAGATGACCAGTCCAGCCCAGGTTGAGCAGTATTGTAAGAAACTGGACCTATTGTCTCGAAGCTGGAAGACATTTCACCTTTAATCCGAAAAGGTTAACAGGCTTCTGGCTCCACATCACCGAGCTACTAGAACTGAAGAAACCTTTTGATTGGATAGTGAAACAGCTTCCAAAAAGACGTCTAGTTGTTTATATTTTACCTTTGACTTGTACTCTCCCAGTTCTTTGTCAGATACATTGCTGAGCCTACTTCATTGTAGACTTGCTTAGGGCGATGTAATAGGTATTTTTTTCCTGCTTTAAAGTAAAATATTCATGGTATGGTCATGTCTCGGTGCAAGACTGTCATTCCATGTTAGGTGATGTCTTCACAGACGTGACAACATACTGGGGTAAGGGATTTTTTTTAGTTGACGGCAGCTTTTTATTTCCTGAGAAAATACAAAAAAATGTACTTGGTACTTTGTGGACCTACTGTATGTCATGCATGGGTGACTTCTCTGTAATCTGAGACCAATATGGATGCCATTTAGACTTCCTGAATACGAGAAACATTAGCTCTGTATACGTATACTTGAAGGTGCCCTGTGTAGGATCGTGGCAATAGTAGGTATTGCAACTCTGCTGCTCGTTGAAACTGTATTCCCTATTCATATTAATAAGTAATACATAATAAACAAATATTCACTACTATGACCAAAGTACAGTGCGTTTAATAGCTAAAAAATTCAAAATGCCTCCCCTCCCCTTTCATGTATGAAAAGTGCGGGAAATACTGCGGTTTGAGAAAAGCTCAAATTGCTTACTGGACAGAGTCTTCCAAATAACAGAACACTCTAGAATCTTCCATCACCCAAGTCAAAGCACATCATTCCGAATGTATATGGTGTACCAAGAAGGCCAGTAATGGCAGTTCAACCCCATAATTCAAAAGGCATACAGTTCAAAATGTATCACATGGACACTGGCCATACAGACAAACTACTTCTTGACCGAGATGACATCTTTATTATAGCTCAATCTGAACCATTCCTTGGAGGACATAGATGTCTATCAATAATTCATTAGATTTAACTGATGCTGCCAGAGCAGCTGACAGACTTGGCTGGGCCTGGGATAAAAAAAAAACATCTGAAAGCCCCCCTACTCAATATATACAATGTAATGGGAGCCGAATTCTGGGTCTCCCCTTTCCCCGGGCCCAGGTCAACAGAACCCTTTTGTCCACATACCCAGAGTGACTTGCGTTGCCCGGAGCAATCTGGGGTTAGCTGTCTTGTTCAGGGGTAGGATGCTGGTGCAGGGACCCATGAGTTATTCACTCCCATCCCAGTCACGACTCTCACTCCGACTAGACAAGATTTGAACCTGTGACCCGGATAGCTGAAGACCTATTTTCTTGGCATTAGGCCACAGCTGCCCCTACCATTTACACATGACCTTTGTCAGAGAGGTCTATATATCCATTCATTACCTCCATAGAGTAGAGGTGCATAGGATGGCATCTGTTGCCAAAGAGTTCAATAGATGCACGTATTACCTTGAGAGGAAGTGTGTTGTGTGGCATATTAGGTGTGATAAGAGAGGTCTATAGTGTAGATTCTCATTCATAACGGTCTTCATAACATCTCCTTTATCTTGTGACAAAGTCTTATGCTACAACTGTGTCCTGTTTTAGAGATATTGCTATGTCAAAATGTCAGTAACTACATTAGCCAAGCTAAAACCAGTGTTGGGAGTAATGCGTTACAAAAGTAACTAATCACTGTAATGCATTACTTTTTTGAGTAACGCAGTAATGTAAGCAGGGCTCTAAATTAACACACGCCAACACGCCAAACACGGGTGAAAATTCATTTTGGCTAGTAGAAAAAAATACCTACCCGCCAATTTGGCTAGTAGCGCCCGAGTACAGTAACTTATGAACGGTAAACCGCTGCTCTGATGAACGTTATACGGCGAGATTTCCTACATTACCCATGGACACTAGCGTCACGAGGTAGCCTCCCACCGTGGGCTTTCCAGTGCATCGAGCGTCA
>NC_085873.1:19755260-19757760 GCF_034702125.1 Engraulis encrasicolus
TGTGTGTGTGTGTGTGTGTGTGTGTGTGTGTGTGTGTGTGTGTGTGTGTGTGTGTGTGTGTGTGTGTGTGTGTGTGTGTGTGTGTGTGTGTGTGTGTGTGTGAGGGAGACAGAAGTTTATATGTGTGTGTGCAGGCGTGCACGGGTGTGCGCGCGCGCGCGTGTGTGTGTGTGTGCGTGTGCGTGTGTGTATGTGTATGTGTGTGTGTGTGAGGGAGACAGAAGTTTATGTGTGTGTGTGCATGCGTGCGTGCGCGCGTGCGTGTGAGTAGGCAGTGTAGAATGAAAGAGAGATGGACTAATCAATTGTCTCTGCTGCTAAATGAGACGAGGGGAGCTGGAACAGAAGAGAGCGAACAGGAGAGAGAGAGAGAGAGAGAGAGAGAGAGAGAGAGAGAGAGAGAGAGAGAGAGAGAGAGAGAGAGAGAGAGAGAGAGAGAAGGAAAGAGACAGAGAGAGAGAGGGAGAGAGACAGAGAGAGACAGAGACAGAGAGAGAGACAGAGAGACTCTGTCTTTGTGTGTGTGTGTGTGTGTGTGTGTGTGTGTGTGTGTGTGTGTTAAAGTGGTGGTTGCGAGAGAGAGGTTTAAGAGCCATTTTCCCTCTGCCAATAAGCGAAGCAACAGGGCTGTGCAAATAAGACTTTTGCTAGCTCTGCTCTGCTGTTTGTGTGTGTGTGTGTGTGTGTGTGTGTGTGTGTGTGTGTGTGTGTGTGTGTGTGTGTGTGTGTGTGTGTGTGTGTGTGTGTGTGTGTGTGTGTGTGTGTGTGTGTGTGTGTGTGTGTGTGTGTGTGTGTTAGTTCTACTCGGCTCTGTTCTCCACTGCAAGGTGGCCTGCAAAAGAGAGATACCACGATGGCTCTCTGTCTTTTTACGTCTTTCTGTCACACTCTTTTTATAGTGTGTGTGTGTGTGTGTGTGTGTGTGTGTGTGTGTGTGTGTGTGTGTGTGTGTGTGTGTGTGTGTGTGTGTGTGTGTGTGTGTGTGTGCGTGCGTGCGTGCGCGCATACGTGTGTGTGTGAAAAGAAAGCCGTCGAAGTTAAATGACATGCAAAAAGTTCTCATGGCAGTTGAAACTCTCACAACTCAATCCTTGCCTACCACCTACAACTTACAAAATCCTTTGAAGTCTTCATGCCACAGCAAAATACTTTATGCCATAAATGACTAGTTCTGGTTTAGATGGCTAGGAAAGGCTTCACAAAATACACTTCTCATTTTCAGGACAGTTACTTTGTGCTCATGATGTGCACTGTATTGGAAAAGAATAAAAAGCACAAAAATGACGCTTTGTTATATAGAGCTTTAGAGGTTTTATGGTTTGTATATGTTGTAAATCGGGGGCAAGAGCGAAGAAGAGCTGTGAGTGTGTTTGTGTAATAAAACCAGAGGATGCGCCTTTTTTTCCGAAATTGGACGGTGGAAAGAAGCTCATGCTAAATGATACACATGATCACCCTCAAAGTTATAGCAAATCACTGCAGGCAAGGGGTGGAGTGAAGTGGGGAGGGAGAGAGCGAGGCCAGCACGAGGCCAGCACGAGGCTTACACTCAATTACTGTCGGCAGTACATTGGAATGGGCTCAGTACAGTGTATTTGGATATACAGATTCATGAGGAAAAGTCTAAAGCTAGATTTACTGTTACACACAATGAGAGTACATTGTACATTGCACAGTATGTTGTAAAATACAATCAAGGGTTAGACAGTATATTTACAGTAAAAGAGAGAGAGAGAGAGAGAGAGAGAGAGAGAGAGAGAGAGAGAGAGAGAGAGAGAGAGAGAGAGAGAGAGAGAGAGAGAGAGAGAGAGAGAGAATACTGTGGCCACTGTCTGTGGTAACAAATATCTGATAGATAAACCACATAAACTGACAGATTTCCTCGTCATGAATTTAAAATCTGAAGTCTGATGCTTGATGTCCATGTGTTATAACAGTGTTTTGCAAGTTAATTGCAAGTTAATTAAATGATATTAAGTCTCATGTTTCTTTGCACAACGTTTCATGTCATATGCAGGACAGTCATTTTCAATGAGAATGCAGTCCGACGTCAGTTCACTTATACGTTACCTTCTCTTCGATCTCCGCCGCGGTGCGTTTGGTGGTCTCCAGGTTTTCCACCAGCTCGGTGTCCCCAAGGAAGTTTCCGGAAGCCGAGGAGAGCCGGGAGAGGAGGCTGTCCTCCAGTGTCTTCAGAGTGATCTTGAATCCATTCTGTTGCTTGGTGAGGTTCGACTGAGGAGACACGACAGGACACAAACACAGGGAGACGTGACATAAATCCAGGGGCGTAAGCGGCACATTTTGGGCCCTACGTAAAATCAGACAACTTTTCTGCTGCTTGGTGAGGTTGGACTGATGACACAAACACAAAGAGACAGTTACCTTACTACATAGCTGACCATTTTATCCAAATTGACTTTTAGAGTCATTTAGAGGTATTCCTCAACTGCCAGGGCCAACAAAAAAAGACAATGCTATTAAAATATAGCATTAACAT
>NC_085873.1:19762760-19770260 GCF_034702125.1 Engraulis encrasicolus
TACCAATTTAACCTTAGTAAGGACCTAGTAGGCCTCAGCGTCTGCTTACATGCCTTACAAGTTACTTATGCAGGCATTAACATTGTATGTATGAGTGCTAATAGATCCCTAACATAAAGTGTCACCAATAAAACCACAGGAAAGGTCAAAATACTGCATGTATTACCTACTGAAGGGAATATTGTTACAGACACAGACACAGACACAGACACAGACACACACACACACACACACACACACACACACACACACACACACACACACATACGGGCCCCAATTTCTTTAGCTCTGGGAATCTAGAAAACATCAAGTTCCACTACACATTCAACCTGCAAGACCTTTCCAACATATTCCAGGTGCACACACACGCACGCACGCACGCACGCACGCACGAACGCACACACACACACACACACACACACACACACACACACACACACACAGGTCCCCCTTCCTTTAGCTCTGGAAATCTGACTACACCAGAAAAAAGCAAGCAATTAGCCAGTCAGCAGAAAGATCTGATTGGGATTAAACTGAGATAATGCACTCAAATGCTATCACTTCCAGTCAATTGTGACAGTGGAAAAAAATACACATGCACATGAAGATGCACACACACACTCACACACAGGCCTGGACACACGACAGTGGGGGGACAAAGGGGTATGTTGTCCCGGGCCCAGGTAGACGGGGGCCCCATAATTGTTTCCCCATTAAAATTGTATGTATTGGGTAGGGGGCCCCTTTCAGATGACTTTGCCCGTGGGCATGGCGAAACCTGTCAGCGGCCCTGCTCACCAAGACACACACACACACACAGACACAGACACACACAGACACACACACAGACACACACACAGACACACACACACACACACACACACACACACACACACACAGACACACACACAGACACACACAGACACACACACAGACACACACACACACAGACACACACACACACACACACACACACACACACACACACACACACACACACACACACACACACACACACACACACACACACACACACACACACACACACACACACAGTTTGTGGAGGAAGCGAGGCATATTTGACTCATTAACACTAGAACTACCACGGAGGGGTCAATTGACCTTTTTACCTAAAAGCCCCACAAGAGGGTCATTTGACCCTTTGGACCCCCTGCGGACACTCCTTTTGTTGTGGAAATGTGGCTGTTAGCAGCTCACAGCTGTCACTTGAGACACAGTGTGTGTGTGTGTGTGTGTGTGTGTGTGTGTGTGTGTGTGTGTGTGTGTGTGTGTGTGTGTGTGTGTGTGTGTGTGTGTGTGTGTGTGTGTGTGGATCATTTCCAATGCCTGTTGAGTGCTGTATCTCTGCATCTTCGTTCCTTGGAGAGGAGCTTCTTTCACCACAAAATTCTTGAGGGAAATGAAGCAGCAGTCCACATGCACTGGTATTTATCCATCTAACAATTGCCAGGTTGCATTCACATGAGTCGTTATGGTCACATGGCATGGGAGATTCACACGTTACAGTTTTTCTCGATTGGTTTGGCTAATTTCTCGAAACTGAGATGATATTCTCAAAACAACACGGACAAATCTCCAAACCAACTTGCAATTTCCCAAAACAGAATGGCATTTTTCATTGCTTTCATCAGATATCAAATGCTTTGTACATGTCTCAAATGTTTAGTACATCTCTGCAGATGGATATGTACAAATACCCTTCAGTTGACACATTCAGCATACATTCAGCACATTTTCCAAATAAATTGACCTTGCTTATCTAAACGAATTAGACAATTCTCAGTCTAATTCTGGTTGCCCTCTCCAAAACACGTCAGCATTATTTCATTGTGTAAGTCATCATATGCAAAGTGGTCTACGCAATTCCCAAAACAGTCAAGGACATCATATTTTAAGAATTTCATTACATAGTAAATTCATGACAGTGTTCAACAGGTCAGATGGTATTGTAACTTTACTAGTTAGTAGAAAATAATTTTACAACCGTGTATACTACATTTTCCTCTGTTATTTGGCTAATTTCATGACATTTTTTCAAACGATTTCAAACAATTGCTAGTTGCTTTGGCATTTGTCCATGTTATTTTGAGAATGTTATCTCTGTTTTGAGAAATGAGCCAAACCCAAGAGAATCCTGTGATATATGGGCATTACTTTCTGTATATGAATTTACAGTAAAGAAAGTTACTGATAAATGTCCTTGGTAAATTATCTGTGTTACTTCAATGGTTTCACTCACTTTTTCATTTTTATACATAGTCGAAATCTGTTAGCTGAACGTAGATAAAACACCTAACCATTTTGACTGGCAGTGCTTACACAATGGCAAAGGGACAATGTATTTTGGGGGTACTGATGATATATGTGGGGAAGAAATTTAGTTTTGACACATGGGTAAATTGTTTTTGGGGTGATATGAGCGAGTGATGAGGATCCATGTAGTTATGCTGAACCATCCAGTTTATTTTGACAGAAGGACTAAATGAATGCAAATGAGCCAAAGCAATTGAGAAGGATCTATGCCATTTTGATGGTACTGACTATTTATATGTGAGACGGTTTAGTGCTGATGCAAGAATGGGGTGTTTTGGGAGGTATATGACATTTTGCTAGTTATCTGAACTGTTGTGCAGAAGTGTAAGAATGTTTGGCCAAATGACCCAATGGTTATAATGTCATCTCAGTTTCAAGAAATGAGCCAAACCAATCGAGAAAAACTGTAATTCAACCATTATTTGGTTGCAGTCATATGATTCGTCATGATCACATGGGACATTCACACGTTCATTGATGACTTATATGAAGAAAATGTGCTGACATGTTTTCAGGACAACCATTACACTGAGAATCAACCAATTGGGATAGATCAGCAAGGTACATTCATTTGAAAATTCTACTAAATGTAAGCTGATTGTGTTAACTGTAGGATACTTGTACATAGCCATTTGCAAGGATGTACTAAATGATTGAGACATGTACAAAAGCATTTGAAATTTGATGAAAGCAATGATAAATGCCATTCTGTTGTGAGGAACTGTAAATTAGTTTTGGGATTTGTCCATGTTTTGAGAATGACATCTCAGTTTCAAGAAATGAGCCAAACCAATGAAGAAAAACTGTAACACACTGTCCGCCAAACTGTGCTATCTGTCTTTGCTGCTGATATCTTCATGCAAGTTGCTATTTACCTGTGGTGATTTTGGAGGCTGACAGCCCTTGGGAAGAAGCTGTCTGTCCCTGTTTGTCTTGGCTGTTAGCACTGTAAGGTGTGACCCCCTCACCCCTCACCCCTCACCCCACACACGGCCCCTAACAGCCTCATTACCATAACAAAATGAGTGATTAGTGTATTAGGTAAAAGCCGCCGGTGTTCTGTCGAGATGTGTTGCCTCGTCGAGATGAGCGACCGGTCGCCCTATTCGATAGTGGTGTTCTATCGATTTGCGATGCCTCATCTAAATGAGCGACCTTGATTTTCCGCGGAAGGCGTTTCAATCGGTCCACGTAGGACTGTTTTGGTAACCATTACTTTGTTTATTTCGTGCGGAGTTTAATAAGAACGTGCGGCTGCTGACCACTAAAAAACCGTGAGCCTCTCGTTTGAGCAACTTAAGAAACGTGCCATATGAAAGGGACTGAGTTGAGTTTGCGCAAATACTGGAGAAAGTGTTTGGGATCAGGGCCTGGCTACGGGTTGTTTAATGTGTAGTCATTTGCTGTTGGTTTGGTTTCAATGCGACGTGGGCTCGCAAGGCAAATTGTCACATGAAATCATGTATGGGGATAAACAAGCGCGGTTTAGATATTCCCAGACAGCAGATAGCGCATTGTGGCTCTGTTTTGGCAGATGTCTGTCTTTTAATGACCGGAATCATATTTTCATAACATCCCCACGCCAGTGCATTTCATGTTCAGGCATTTTACAATGCAGTCGATGCAAATTCTTGAGTGAAAAGGGTGGAGGGAGCATTTTGACAGCTCAATCAGAGGTGGCGATTTTTTCCATTTTGCAATGAGAACGCCTCCTCTACATAAATAGTCTTTTCTGATCGATGTTACAATGTTCGAGGCTGAGTGTGTGAGCGATTACGGTTAGGCAACAAAGTAGCAAATGTTCGAGGCCAAGCTATTTCGCAGATTTTCCAATTATCTGCTGCATGATCCACGCTATTTCCCGTTTTCCCCCCAGGGGATATATCTTAACTTTCAGTCCATGACAGTTGACTGGATGACTGGTGGTAAGTAACCTCAGGATGACATAGGCTACAGTTTGAGTCACTAAAGTTGACAGTCTCAGGGGATCCTGCATCGTAACTTGCGGTCTCACAATTCGATGGGCAATCACCCGCGAAAACCAACGCGAGGGTGTGCGCATGCGTGCGCATGCTCAGTAGCCTAGAGCATCGCATCTCGACGGGTCGCTCATATAGACAGGACACCGGTGTTCTGTCGAGATGTGTTGCCTCGTCGAGATGAGCGACCGGTCGCCCTATTCGATAGTGGTGTTCTATCGATTTGCGATGCCTCATCTAAATGAGCGACCTTGATTTTCCGCGGAAGGCGTTTCAA
The DNA here is from genome assembly GCF_034702125.1 of Engraulis encrasicolus. NCBI lineage: Eukaryota > Metazoa > Chordata > Actinopteri > Clupeiformes > Engraulidae > Engraulis > Engraulis encrasicolus. The sequence continues at coordinate 19,767,351 of NC_085873.1, forward strand.
TCGGTCCACGTAGGACTGTTTTAATAACCATTACTTTGTTTATTTCGTGCGGAGTTTAGAACGTGCGGCTGCTCTCGTTTGAGCAACTTAAGAAACGTGCCATATGAAAGAGACTGAGTTGAGTTTGCGCAAATAGCCTACTGGAGAAAGTGTTTGGGATCAGGGCCTGGCTACGGGTTGTTTAATGTAGTAATTTGCTGTTGGTTTGGTTTCAATGCGACGTGGGCTCGCAAGGCAAATTGTCACACGAAATCATGTGCTATGGGGATAAACAAGCGCGGTTTAGATATTCCCAGATAGCAGATAGCGTATTGTGGCTTTGTTTTGGCAGATGTCTGTCTTTTAATGACCGGAATCATATTTTCATAACATCCCCAGGCCAGTGCATTTCTTACCATTTTAAAATGCAGTCGATGCAAATTCTTGAGTGAAAAGGGTGGAGGGAGCATTTTGACAGCTCAATTAGAGGTGGCGATTTTTTCTACATAAATAGTCTACATAATAATTTTCTACATAAATAGTCTTTTCTGATCGATGTTACAATGTTCGAGGCTGAGTGTGTGAGCGATTACGGTTAGGCAACAAAGTAGCAAATGTACGAGGCCACGCTATTTCGCAGATTTTCCAATGATCTGCTGGATGATCCACGCTATTTCCCGTTTTCCCCCCAGGGAATATATCGTAACTTTCAGTCCATGACAGTCGGTGGACAGGCTATAGGCTACCTAGACTATGGATGACTGGTGGTAACCTCAGGATACATGGTAACATAGGCTACAGTTTGAGTCACTAAAGTAAACAGTCTCAGGGGATCCTGTATCGTAACTTGCGGTCTCACAATTCGATGGGCAATCACCCGCGAAAACCACCGCGAGGGTGTGCGCATGCGTGCGCATGCTCAGTAGCCTAGAGAATCACATTTCGACGGGTCGCTCATATAGACAGGACACCGGGTCAAATGACCCCTCTCTGGTACTTCTAGGTAGGCAGAAAAATCCTGGTAGTTCTAGTGTTAACACAGCACCACAGAAGGGTCTTAAAATGTAAAATGCGTTGCAGCACATCCTCTGGAGGGATGCATGACATTTTCTGGCCATGTTCAGTCAGCCTTTAAAAGCACATCATACACACAAACACACACACACACACAGGCACCCACGCACATCGTACACACACACACACGCACACACGCACGCACGCACGCATGCACGCACACACACACACACACACACACACACACATACGTGCATGCTCACACACACGCACATGCACACACACACATAACTGCACACACACACACATGCACGCACACATGCATGCACCACACACACACACACACACACACACACACACACACACACACACACACACACACACACACACACACACACACACACACACACACACACAAATGCATGCCTGCATACACACACACAGCCAGACACACACGCGCACGTACACGTGCACACAAAACGCATGGTAGAGCAGCTAAAGTATGCCTTGGGACACATCAAAAGACCAAAAGACAAAACAAAAAAAACTATTTCACAACAGAGAATCTCCAGATGGGGAAATCATATCATTACAGAGTTTTTCAAAATGACTTTTTCTCTTGTTGTGCAGGGAGGGAGGGAGGTCATTGTTTGATACTCTATCTATGTGATGACACCACTAAAGGCTTCCTCAGTAATTGCCCGAAGTGTCCACCACATTATATTTAGAAGGCGCTTTTGACCAACGCGACATACAAGGAGGACATTCAAGCAAGTACAGAGAAAGGCAGGGGTGGGGAACCTATGTTTCGACGGCCATTTACAGCCCTTGAGGCTGTTTTACCCCCCCGTATAATTCTAATGTTATGCGGCTTCACATGGAATATGACTTATTTTGTAAAGGAGTCTTAGAATTCCTTGCAATACAATTAAGCTATATTCAGGGGACCTAGAGAAGGTGGGGTCTGTTTAAACGGTGGCTGCTTCAGTATAGGCCTAAAGTGCAGGGGGAAATCCTGCTTTGTGTTCATAATACGGCCCTCGTAGGGACTTTGACGGCCCTTGGAGGAATTTGAAGTGGCCAATCGAATGAAAAAGGTTTTCCACGCCTGGAGTAAGGGGTCAGTACAGAGCAGAATACTATGCAAGTAGAACATGCAGAACAGACGGAGAGCAGAAAAGTAGTGAAGGACCTATGAAATGTAGTGCAGGTTAGTACCCATGATTAGAAGTGAGTAGAGCTTAGTCATGTTATGCAGGGAAGCTCTCTCAGAAGAGATGAGTATTCACTAGCTTCTTGAAGGTCTATCAGCCATTTTCAAACAAACAATTTGATCAGTGGTCTGTATTTATTCACATATTTATTTACATATTAACTTATATGTCTAGCTATTTATTATGTTTCTACTGTATGTGTGTTTTTTTAATTGTAGGCCTACGTTTTTTTTTTTAAGTCATTCTGTTGTGCTGTAAGACAAATTGCCTTTTTAAGGACATTAAAGCTTTCAAGTCAAGTCAAGTCAAGTTATGGGGGCATTCAACAGTACAACACACTGCTTTAGCAATAGTAGATAGTAAGAAAAAGGAGACAAGCATGTCTCAATGGTTAAAGCGCTGGCCTTCAGATCAGAGGGTTGCATGTTCAAATCCCACGATTACCAGCACCTCCATTCATGGTTGAAGTGCACTTGAGTGGAGCACCTAACCCCACATCGCTCTAGGGCCTGTAACCAATACCATGCACCTAAATTACTGTAAGTCACTTTGGATAAACGTGTCAGCTAAGTGTAATGTACTGTAATAATATAACAAAAATGTTTCTAGTATGAATGATCAACCCACCCCAGTAAAAAAAAAAAAAACACACACACACAGAGAGAGACTCATCAAAAAAGAAAAAAAAAAAGAAAAAAAGAAA
>NC_085873.1:19775260-19790260 GCF_034702125.1 Engraulis encrasicolus
TAAGATGCTTGATGTTTGTGTGTGTGTGTGCTCGGATGATGTGCGTGTGTGTGTGTGTGTGTGTGTATGTACATGTATAGCAGTGTAGATGTTTTTTGCTGTGAAACAGGTTAATATGCGTGGGGGGACGCAGGCACAGAGGTGAGAGGCCCTTGCGTGTGTGTGTGTGTGTGTGTGTGCGCGTGTGCGTGTGTATGTGTGGAAAGTGAGTGCGGGGGTGAGAGACCTCCACGGCCCTTGAGTGAAATTGCTCTGGGACTGAACGAGGCTCCATACGTAGAGTGAAGTAATTATCACACACACACCTTTCTAGGTGTGTGTGTGTGTGTGTGTGTGTGTGTGTGTGTGTGCGTGCGTGCGTGCGTGCGTGCGTGTGTGTGTGGCTTGATACGTATAGTGAAGTAATTATCCCACGTCCATCTACAAAGTAGATATCCTCTCTACAGGAAGAGAAGGTGGATTATAATGTATATGGTGAGGGTGGTGGAGGTGGAAGTGTGTGTGTGTGTGTGTGTGTGTGTGTGCGTGCGTGCGTGCGTGCGTGCGTGTTTGTATCTATTTGTGAGGTTGAGGTTGGGTTTAGTCAATTAAGGTCACGTTCCATCATCCTAAGTACTAAAATAAGCCATATACTCAGCTAAACACATGAATATGCATGCGGTAGATATGGAAGAGAAGGCACTTACTTACATAGCATGTGTGATTATGGACGGATCGAGTCAAGACAGGTCTTGTTCCATCATAACTCACATTAAACACAAAAGGGGTCAGTGGTAAAATTGCTCAATAAGCTATAAACTAAACTGCAATATAATGGATATGGTGGGCGATGGTGGAGGAACAGAAGCTTATCGTATAATTATGGTGTGATTTAGTAGTCAAACAAGGTCATTAAAGGTGCACTGTGTAGGATGTGGCCAGAGCAGGTATTGCATCTACTCTGCTCATTGACACGGTACTGCCTTTTGCCAAATTTGGTCTCTTCATGAATATTTACTAAATAACAATTTCTGGATTTCTGGACATTCAAAATGGCGGACCATGGAGAAGATCCATGTATGAAAAATGCAATTTTCCCAGTCATAATGAATACTTAGAATTTGATGGTAATGGTATGTATTTGTTAAAAATTTGAGCTGATTGCACATAGGGCCTAGTAAAGGTGGGGTGGCGTCCGCGCCAATGTCTCATCCTGAGCGTATCGCTCGGTGCGTAATTCCAAGAGCAGTATAATGAAAAGGAAGAAAGGAGTCGCACACTGCAGAATCAAAAACTGTCTAGACCCAAAACGTTTGTCCCCTGTCTGTCGGTTTTATTTACTTTTTTCGTCTTTGTTTAATAAAGTTTTTGATTCTGCATCCAGCTCCAGTGTGCGACTCCTTTCTTCCTTTTCATTGTACATAGGGCCTGAAATTTTCTGGATCCGAAATGTGGATATGGTACAATGTAGAAGAGGAGTAGCTTATGGTTTAATTAAAGTCTGATTTAGCCAAGCAAGGTCATGAAATAACAATAATCCTGTCGAGCAGTGCAATATATACAATAAAACAAATCAAAATATGGATATGGTGGGAGATAGGCAGTCTATATGTGTGCTCTTGCTATGATTTAGTTGAAAGAGGTCATTGGCAATCATAGAGGACAAGAAAGGCTTAACTGAAGTTGCTAGAAAAAAGCCATACATTGCTAAAAAAAAAAAAATCCATAAATATGTAAAGTGAATCCATATAAACACAACTCATTCAGAGGACTGATCTCCCCTTTAATGTGTATGGGTAGCCAAGGTTGTTGATGCTTTGCTGTGAATTCATGTATTTGTTCTCGTCACAATATTGTCATGTTTGATATAGATTTAGAAATCACAGAAAGGCTCTGTCCTGATGGCCCGTCCCCTCACAGCGAAATTCCGCTCCACTCTCATTGACTTTGAATGGGGGCGAATTTGCGTTTGACGGAGCGGAGGCGAAGCGATCCCGCCCCGGGACGCAATTTGATATTGGCGAGTTCTCTATATCATGCAAATTAGATGGTCCAATAACCAATCAGATGGGCGTATGGGTAGCAAGGGCGGGAGTTACAAAAATGTTAGAAAAACATGGCGGCGATTTCTGTGACTTCCAACATCAAGTTTTGCTTAATTTAAAGACCCTAAATGGTTATAAATGTCATGACTACCACGACTTGATGTTAAAATGCACCACAAAACTTATTTGGCAGAAATAGGTTACCCCACATTGTCATTTGATCACTCGATGATTTAAGCTGACCGGGTAAGCTAACGTTTGAAATTTACCAGAACAGGGCAGCTACAAGCTTAAATTTGACTACTTCTTGTACTTCTATAACAATATAACGGGGCTTAAATGTCATCTAGGACCAAAACACAATCACATTTAAGCCATGTAGACGCTGTGTTACAATATTGGGTGAGTCATTTGTGCAAACGATCGTTCGCCGTTTGCTATCTCCCCGGTCTGCCTGTTGATGGAAGTACTTGTGACCACGCTCCCAGCGCGATATTCCGCTCGGCAAAAAAAGCCTGGCAGTTTGCTGTGTAAGGACTAGGCGTGAGACCTTGGGAGGAATTTCCTTTGGCCACATACGACAGGTTGCCAGATGTGACTGATTTCCAGCCCAGAAAATGCTCAAAAAACGCATGGGAGCACAAAATTCCACCCAATTTGAACCAAATTCCATCGATTTCTATGACCATATTGCCCTTTTACGCACTTAATGCCCTTGTTTGCCCATAGACGGCCTTTCTCTCATGCAAGATGCAAGGGGGGCAGCCCAACAGGCACGCAAAAGGCAACCCTTGAGCTACAAGCTTGAGTAACTGCTTGTCTATGACTGCCTTCAAAAGGAACACTATGCAAGATATTGGATAGTAAACGTGTAGTTTCCAGATGCATATCTTTCTGCCAGTGGAATGCTTCACTGTTTGCTGACAAAGAGTTATACTCCAACATACCCATAGACCATTGCTAAACCAACACACGCTCTGTTAGAACACATTTCACTTTCTACCTCGGTCATTGCTATTCTGGCTGCCATCCTGCTCTGTTGGGCAAGGCTAGTCAGAAAGACAACCAAAAAACGCATGGGAGCACAAAATTCCACCGAATTTGAACCAAATTCCATCGATTTCTATGACCATATTGCCCTTTTACGCACTTAATGCCCTTGTTTACCCATAGACAGCCTTTCTCTCATGCAAGATGCAAGGGGGACAGCCCAACAGGCACGCAAAAGGCAACCCTTGAGCTACAAGCTTGAGTAACTGCTTGTCTATGACTGCCTTCAAAAGGAACACTATGCAAGATATTGGATAGTAAACGTGTAGTTTCCAGATGCATATCTTTCTGTCAGTGGAATGCTTCACTGTTTGCTGACAAAACGTTTTACTCCAACATACCCATAGACCATTGCTAAACCAACACACGCTCTGTTAGAACACATTTCACTTTCTACCTCGGTCATTGCTATTCTGGCTGCCACCCTGCTCTGTTTTGGCAAGGCTAGTCAAAAAGACAACCAAAGACTTGAACAAAAAATAAGAAGGAATTCTGAGTGCTTCAGGGAGTTCACCTTTCATTCCTTGTTGCTCATCGGCGTAGGGACTCTCAAAGAAGGATAGAGTGAAATCTGTGGCTCTCAATGCCCGACGCCATGAAGGATTTGCCTACGGATACGCCCTGCTGAAGGCCATATGGGCAGAAACACGTAGCCAAATAAAAAGTATAAAGAACAGTGCTGTATTGCTTTGCAAAAGTTCAGTAAGGCACTACCGTATGTTGACAGTGAAATAAAAAAAACAATGTGTTTGCTGTTGTTGTTGTTGTTATTGCATCAGGCTATGGTTGACCCCCGAGAACCAAACAGCCTATTCCCCTTTCTCTTTCCCCTGCACGACGCCCTTTCACACCACGTATCCAAAATACACCACCACACCACAGTTGAAACCAATGGCCCTAACCCAGTGTTTCTCAAACTTTTTCAGACCAAAGACCACTTTGTCCCCCCTCCAAAATGTTCAGGGACCATCTGTCAACTGAATTTACAGTTGACGGGTGCTAATTTGACACTGCCAATTGCGATGCAGATCACTCTCTTTTTATTCACATTACAAGCCTGTCTTATTGTGGTGATAAAACAATGTTTCAGCAATGCTTATCTTTGTAATGATGTTACAAATATAGCCTACTGCTAGCTCGTCTTGGAAAAGTAGAAATCCCCTCACGGACCACCTCAGCACTGTCGCGGACCACCAGTGGTCCCTGGACCACACGTTGTGAATAACTGCCCTAACCCTATTCCCCTTTCTCTTTTCCCCTACATGATTCCCTTTCACACTCCATACATCCAGAATGCACCACCACACCACACCACAGGGGAAACCAATGGCCTCACAGCTTGTCCTCAGCCCACCTCTCCCAAGTCTGCTGCTAAACTTTTTTGGGGGGAAACTAACATCCTCTGCACAGTACCTATAAACACAAAGTAAACACAAACTTTGCCTCTGGCTGGATTTAGGTCTCTCTCGCCTCTTTTCCCCTGCCGTTTTTCTGGTAGGTCCACACAGCACGACTCGGCCACCATGTTTCCCTTTTCAAATAGGCACGAGTCGACACAGCTGAACTGTAAAGCAAAAAGAGGCGGCCGAGTCGCGCTGTGTCGAGCTGTAGGCCTACCAGAAAACCGGCAACGGAAAAGAGGCTTCTGTTTTAGTGGGATCAGCTTAAAAAACATGACCACCTTTAGACAAGAGCAATGGACACATGTTTTTATGACATCACCCATACTCTGTAAAGGTTGCCTATATATCACCTTTATACATTTTAAGTGCATAACACAATTTTATTTCATTTTTTTCTCACTTTGTTTCTGTTACTATGTCAGGTAAGTATATGACGTCTCACTTTACATTATTTCTCATACTTGTCTTTCTCACAGACCACATGGTGCCAAAATTCAAAGTTACGTATCACCCTTGCAACCTAATGTCCAAATATCAAAGTGCATTATCTGGGGATTGTATGAAAGATGAATGATTGCATGAATGTTGAAAAATCCAAAACAAGACAAAACAAAAACTAACAAAAGAAATAAAACAATTTTAAAAAGAAGGTAGTTAATGTCCTTACCTTCATGTGTGTGTTAGTGCTATGTGTCTGAGTGTGTATGTGGGAGGGATAATGTGTAAGAATACATAACAGTAAGTGCAGGACAGGTGTAGGATTGGTAGCAAATGTGAATATGATGTTTAGCGAATGCATGAGATGGATGGATGAACAAGCATCAATTTTAAATATGATTGATATATTTCAAGGATGCATGTTTGGACTGTATGAGTGAATAGGCTGTTTTTATGATAATAATGTTTTACTGTCAAGTATTATTTTAAAAGCCCTTCTAGGGACGGACATTGGAAAATAGCTTTTGGCTATAAATACTATGATGCTTGCTGTTTGGTTGTTATGCAACCTACATATTCTGTATCAACTAAACTAAACTAAGCTAAACTAAACTAAACTAAACTAAACTAAACTAAACTAAACTAAACTAAACTAAACTAAACTAAACTAAACTAAACTAAACTAAACTAAACTAAACTAAACTAAACTAAACTAAACTAAACTAAACTAAACTAAACTAAACTAAACTTTTGCTGCATAAATTACTTTACTTTTAAACTTAGCATAGTACCGTAACAGCACTTTGGCGCTTGGTCACGATAGTGAGTGACGCACAGTGCACAAAATCCACCTCAAGCTCCATCAGGGCCGGGTCACTCCCTGCTAACCACAGTGGCCAGTGACAGCTTTGACCAGGCCTGGGACAAAGTGATCTGAACCCCCACCCCCCACTACCCCCACTCTATACATACAATGGGGACCCCTCACCCTCAATGTACATAATACACTTATGGGGACCCTGCTCCCCTCCCTGGTCCAAGGACAAATGACACCATTGCCCCTCTCTGTCGGCTTGCCTTAACCCACCCCCAACACACACACACACACACACACACACACACACACACACACACACACACACACACACACACACACACACACACACACACACACACACACACACACACACACACACACACACACACACACACACACACACACACACACACACACACACACCTGTATATCCAGCCATCCCTCCATTTTTAATCTGGTTAACCTGGCCACTTGAAACTGCTGGTCTTTAACCCAGTAGAGCCCGTCATTACTCCACTCTTGTATTCCAGCCATGTGAATCACCACCTTGGCCTCCTGAATGTTGCCTGGTTGTCCTATCCATCAGCAGTGCCAATGTCCCTGTCCTCACCCCCACCCTCATTGCTCCATTTTTAAACAATTTTGACCAGTCCTCGAGTTCTAATCAGGTTAAGCTCGCCACTTGGAACTGCTGGGCTTTAACCCAGTAGAGCCCGTCATTACTCCACTCTTGTATTCCAGTCATGTGAATTTCACCTTGGTCTTCAGGAGGTTGGGCCTCTCCATGTGCCTTCCAGAAGCCAGGTGCTGATCTTTAAGCTTGTTCCTCGCCAACTTTCCATCCACTCCTACCATTTCCTGGTTGTCCCATATCCACCAGCTGTGTAAATCTCCCCGTCCTGAATCCCCACCCACTTCCAGTCTAATTTGCTAGTTGTTGTTCTGGATCATCTCTTTTAACTTGGAACTTGGACACACATGAAGTAGGAGTTCCAGCACTCACCTTGAGTTCATCAAAACTTGGTGGCCATTGTGCCTACTTCAGGCAACTCTTGCATAGAGACAAGGAGTAGGACATTTAGGAGTAGTCGAGTTAAGCAAGAAGTAGTAAATTAAAAACCCTTTATTTTAAACTGAGACATTACATAGGGTTTGTAATTTAATTATATCTACCACACTCCTTGTCTCTAGGCAAGAATCTCCTTAAGTAGGTAGATGCTGCCCGAAACATCACTACATTAAATTAACCCATTGATGCCTCAAGCACCTGCAGAAATGGCCCAAGCCCTTTTGGGGAAAGGTTCCGTCAGCCTATAAAAACCTATACCTGTATATCTTGGCCTCTGAAGCACATACATGAGATGAGTTGCATTGACACGCTAAAACACTCGTCTTGCATTACAATCTGTTAATTTAGCTCTAACATGCCAATATTTTTAAGACAAATATCTAAAATCTCATGAGCCTAAATGCTGCATCATGCAGCTCTAGGCGCCAGGGTCAATGTTGCGCAACACCACATCCACCATCAATGCGTTAAGACAAACTTGAGCTTGGTGAGCAGACTTAATTGTCAGACGATGCTAGTCTGCACCCAAGACTTTTTTAGATGGATGGGCGTTTTTTTTTTCTTTGTTGAACTCACCTTGAGTTCCTCCAAGTCTGGTCTCTCCATGCTGACGACGGCGGCCAGCAGCTGGTCCTCCAGGCCGTCCCTGGTGACCGTGAAGTTGACCAGCGTGCACTGGGCCTGCAGCTCCGGCTGGTAGTGTGGGTTGGCCAGCTTGGTGTGCAGGATCAGCCGGAAGCTCGGGTTGTACTCACACTCCTTGTCTCCGATTTTGATGTACCTATTGTGTTGTTGTCATAGGTCAATCATCAGGAAAAAAAGGGGAAAAAAAGTTAAATTCAGACCAGAATCACATCATATCAGTCACTTGCTGGGGGTTAGAATGACAGCACTAACATATTGTGTCGAGTTAAGCAAGCTTTGCTTGAACGCCAATTCGTTGGCTCTATGCCTTTTTCTATGGTGCAACTCAGGACTTTTTTAGTTTCAGTCTCACTATGCCCTGAAAATGGCCAAATCATCGCTACGCGTGGGCAATTTTAAAAAGTCCTGAATGTCATTATAATTAAAACTATACTGTTTGGAGCTCCTTGGTGAAGAAAAGTGTTTTCTTTTCAACAAACTTTAAAAAAAGTTTGCAAAAAAAGTTTCTGTGATGTCCCTAACAGTTTCACGCTTCTGCAAGCACATATTTATTTTGCCATTTAACACATTATTACAGTACACTTGCTTGATTAAAAAATGATTTTGCTTCCCCCACTTCAACAGGAGGATGCACCGTACTTTACTCTGACAGAGTAAACAACTTACTGAAATAAACAAGTTTTTTTCCTATTCTACTCATTATAAAGTCACAGCCAACAAGCTCCAAAAGACGCTTGGTGAAATCGTCAGAAAAGATATTCAGGGTCTATTTTTAAGCCCATTTCAGATCAACAAACAGTAACAACAACAAGTTAAACGAATGAAAACCCTGTGCCTTACCTGACCCTTTTTGGGATATTGTGCATCAGTTGGATAGTGTGAGAGAGTGACCGGACAGTAGTGGCAGAGGGAGAGATGGGGAAGGATCGATTTAAACTTCAACCCGGTCAGACTTAAAGCCGGGTCTGCTGATTTATGGTATGGTCCCATAGCCTTTAAGTACTTACATGCCCTTTTTTCAAATATATTTTAAGGGCTTTTATGCCTTTATTTTTGATAGCACATGGTGAGATGGTGAAAGGAAGCGCGTGGGAGAGAGAGAGAGCTGAGGGAGGATTGTGAAATGACTCAAACTCGGGGCCCCAGCGTAACAGTCAATGTCCTAACCGATTAAGCCACGGCCAGGGCCCATACACTACGTACCTGCCCTTTTTGATGGTCTCGCGGCCAAGCAAAGGTCCAAGCACCGGGTCCACCGTCTCCTCTAGATTCTCAATCAGAACTACCTCGCCTGCGGCCAACGCCCTCTCTATGGAGTCCAAATAGCTGGCAGAGACAAGGAAATTACATAACATAACATTACATTAGGAAATCATATTTCATTACATAAGGAAGTCAAATTACATTACAATATGTTACATTACATTACATTACATTACATACACAGCAAACTTTCTGTCTGCAACCTCCCTTCAGTAGTACTCCCGCTACTTCAGTACTACCCCCAAGGGGTCCCAACCCCCAGTTTGGGAAACAACGCTATATTACACATTGTTGTAGAGACATACCCTCTCAGCCCAATGCGAATGACTCACATATCTTCCCCATATTTGTAATTGAGCCACTTGATAAATAGACAATGGTATTATTACATTACATTACACTTACACTAGCTGATGCTTCTACATTACACTTACACTAGCTGATGCTTCTATCCCAAAAGGTTGAGAACCACTGGTGCAGACTTACCCTCTCTGGCCTATCCTAATAACTCGCAGGTCTTCTCCGTATTTGTTCTTGATCCATTTGACACCCTGCAGCTGGGGGTCGACCATGAGTGGCCAGCGTTCGCAGCTGGTGAGGATGGTGGCGTTCTCGGTGGACATGCGGTCGGCGGGGAGACCCTCGTTCTGCCACATTGCCACGTCAGCATCGTCCGTCAGCATGGTCAGCGGGTCGAGGTCAGGGGTCACGGGGATGGGAACCTGAGAGGAGAACATCAGCAGGAACTATCAGGAACCATCACTCAGGAACTATTAGGAAGCATCTTAACAGCATAGATTAGGGTTGTACTAAGGAAATTGAGATTAGAACACCAGCAGGAACTATGAGGAACCATCTAGATATCATACATTAGAGTTGTACCCAGGACCCTGAGAAGAGAACATCAGCAGGGGCCTAATGGTTAGGGAGGTGGACTTAAAATCAGAGGGTTGCAGGTTCAAGTCCCACCCTGACCTCTCCCTACACCTCCAACCAGGGGTCATGGGCATGGACAGGAGAACATCAGGTAACCATCTTAACGAGTGCTGTCAACATCGATTAGGGATGCACTCACTATATACTTTAGTTTACTCATTATAATTAACTATATATTTATCAATCTCACAATTACATAATTTTATTATATATGTATCAATCTACCACAGTTTTTTTATCCTTTAACCATGTTTTTCAGGATGCACTACTTTTGGTATTGTTGGTATTGTATTGTTTGGTATTGTAAATGTTTATTGTGGAATGCTTGTCTGTTATGTGTGTGCGAAATGTTTTAGACATCAGGAACCATCTCAACTAGTGCGGTAAAAAAAAAAAAACATTGCATTATTATCGTGTTAAAGCAAGACCATTTTAACAGCGGGAATGTTTTTATTGCGAGATAAAAAAAAGGGATTTGAGACTTTCTCCCGGGTCTATGCATTTTCCATAGGCTTCTCCAGGGAGAGGCTTAAGGGAGAGGCTCCACAGAGGCGGCTTAAGATAGTGGAGGACAGGCAAAATGGAGTCTGTCAAAAAAGTTTCCAGCTTCCCCCTAAAAATCAACAGACACGGGATGGACTTCGAAGAAGACAATTGGAACCAAACTCAATGCAGCTATTGGGTGGCTACTTCAAGCACAACCATCAGATTGTTACAATCCATTGATGCATAGCACAACATTGACCCTATCGCCAGGATCTGCATGAGACTTTTTCCAATCAAAAATGTTGGTAATGTTGGTATGTTAGAGGTGAATGAACATGTTCTAATGCAAGAAGGCAAGGCAAGGCAAGGCAAGTTCATTTATATAGCGCATTTCATACACAGGTGCAACTCAATGTGCTTCACAAAGTTAACAAATGTAAATGAAAGGAAACAGGGAAGAAAGAAGGAAATAAATTAGAGTCAAAAAACATTTAAAACATTAAGATAAAACATAAGGTAAAAATAATAATAAAATAAAATTATATAGAAATATAGAATTAGCTTTTAAATATAATCAATTTCATGTTTTTTATGTGCTGAAGAGAATGTCACAGTTAGGTCTGTGATACATTGTTTATATGAGAACTTTGTAATAATATATGTAGAAACCCGTGGGAAGGCCCTACCGTAGCGCTAACGGTAGGACACTCATCTACTACGTGGCCAATCTTGGTTCGATTCCAACCCCAGCCCTTTGCCGACCCTTCCCCCTCTCTCTCTCCCAACTTCCTTTCTGTCACAACCTTCACTGTCCTGTTTCATAACAACAAAAATAAAGGCTTGAAAAGCTCCAAAAAATACTTAAAGAAAGCAGTGGGAAGTGAAACAGTAAAAATAGATTGGCTGACATCAAAGACTTCATTAGTTTGATTAGCCTGATCAATAGAACCCAAACATGGGGATTACAGTTGCTCATTGGATGAGTGCCTGTCTGTCTTTCATTCTGTCTGTCCTTCAAACTTCAATTAAGGGCATTTCACATGCTTGGTCTGAATCTGGATGAGAGCCTCAGAGTTTGACTTTATCACATCACTGAGTGCTGGAGATATTTGGGATGGGCGCTGACTTGATCCCTTGATTTTTTTTAAATAGAAAATATAACCTCTTCTTCTAAAATATTTATCTATATTGGTTTCTGTGCGCTAGTGCTTCGTACTGTATGGCAGGAAGAACTCCATGCTTAAAAGTAACACGTAAAAACAAGTTAAAGCACAATAAATCAATACAATATGCAAATTAAAACCTTAATAATAATTGTGTTCATGGCTATTATGTTGATATCACTTTATATATCCATATCTATTGTTTCATACTCAGGCAAGTCTATCTACTGTAAATGTGACACTCTGCATATTCTAAGAGGATTAAACATTGGATGAGATAAGCTTCTACTTTGAAATGAATATAAAAAGAAAATCGCCTCAGCAGGAATAAATACTAGATGGACAATGAGTCATCTGTGGGTGGTCACACACAGTGGTAATAAAACAATGAACAGACTGTACTTTGTTTTAAATTTCACACATACACCCAGGACCACTGGCAGCTTTGGCTGGGCACAGAACAAAGACATCTAAAAGGGCCCCAAACCCAATAAATACAATGTAGTGACGATCCAATTCTGGGCCCCTCTCTCTCATTGGGCCTGGGAGAATTGACCCCTTTGCCCCCCCTGTCGGCTTCCCTGCATACGCCCTTGACTTCAGAGCATTGCTGGAGCACAGTAATATCAGACGACCTACTGGGAATTCAAGAAGCACATTTCTGACCTATGTCAATGTCAGTTGAACTCAGAAGTGGCTTTAAAAAGTGCGGCGATAAAAAGCAGGACTGTAATCTGTAAAAGTTATATATGCCAATAAACCATAAACCATATCTCAAATCCATCCACTATGTTCGGACGTGGGACACGCACATGAAATATGCAAAGAGCATGTAGCATAAATCTTACATGACGAATGGACTGTGCAGTTTCTGACATTGAATGATAATGTACTCTCCGCCAAATAAAAAAGAAGTGAGGGAAAGAAGGAAGGAGGGAGAGTGGTGCCAGGAGAACGTGTACTCGTGTAAGCACTAAAACGTGTAAATAATGCACAGCTCTCCAATGTACCGGCGTCTACCGTACGCGCAGGGCTGGACTGGCAAAGAGGAACAGCCCAGGAATTCTTGCCACAGACCAGTCCCTGACAGAGTTGCCAGATGAGACTGATTATTTCCAGCCTCCCAAAAATGCTCAAAACCCGCCTGGAAGCACTAAATCCCTCCCAATTCTATTGATTTCTATGGCCCATATATTGGGCGGTTTTTACTGTTAAGTGCCATTTTTACCTGCAGACGGACATCCAAAGCAGCCCGATTGGAGCGGGAAACCGCCCAATCTGGCAACACTCGTCCCTGACACAGCCCCCATTTTTTCTACAATATGATTGGCTTAGTTCATTGTCAACTATGTTGGTCCGATGGGCTGCAGCATGTAAATGGTGGACTGGTCTCTCAGGGGGGAAATCAAGAACAACAACATCACAAAAAACAACAACCACAACAACAACAAAAAACAGCATCAGACCCTGATGACTGTCGGCCCACCAAGAAAATGCCCTGCATGCCAGATGAGCAGTCCAGCCCTGTCTACACGTGATGTGAACCACTGGGTTCCTGCTCATCGCCCAGAGCATGACTACTTGGCAGTGATGTTAAAGGGGGCGGGCGGGGGGCTTGGCGGGGGAATGCACGATTTGCTCAAATTCTCACTTCTACACTCTTTTAAAAGTGCCGGCAGGCCTCGAGGCGTGCATGAAAAATGCAACCCGAGAGTTATATTGCCATAGAAAATATGATGTGGACTGCCACGGGATCACTTGGTAGGTTGAAAACGTTTCTCTCTCTTACTACTACAGTGCTACCACACTGCTGACTTCAATGGTCATGGTTTCAGGGGCTGCTGGTTAAGTGCAACCAAAGCTGCTCTTCAGCAGTAATGGTGTCTGTAAAGTGCTAATACAGCTGTTCTTCGGCATTAAATGTTTCAGGTGTTAGGTGCTGTTTCCACGTAGCAGGATATTTTTTGAAGCAGGGTATTTTTTCCTCCTGTTTAGGTGTAAACGCATCATGTGGATAAAAATAAATCCTCCATTGTAACAAATGCGTTTCAGCCCCCTAAATAGGATATTTTTTTCTCCTGCTTTTTATACCTGGATTTTAAATATCTCCTACGTGGAAACGGAAGGCCAAAACCAATGCAAAACCAATGAAACCAGGAGAAAAAATATCCACATATAAAAATATCCAGCTACGTGGAAACTTACTAAAAGCTGTTCTTTCTGCATGAGAGATTTACAGTAGATGGTGGTGATTATGCAACAGACCAGTTAGTGAGTTTATGACTTTGGCATTTGGGAAATCTTGGCATGTCCCTAGAAGGTTATGGATGAAACTGTACTGAAAGCAATGGTTAAAACAAGTCAAACACAGGAAACTTTTTCCAACATTGTCAAACCACACACACACACACACACACACACACACACACACACACACACACACACACACACACACACACACACACACACACACACACACACACACACACACACACACACACACACACACACACACACACACACACACACACACATTTTTTCACAGCCCCAGTCAACGTGTTCAGTGAAGTGATGAGTTTTGACCCTTCTTCCCTCCGCTCCTCTCATCTTCCACCCCTCTGATCTCCTCTTCTCCCTTAGCTGATCATACGCCAAAACACGTCTCTCCACATCCGTTTCCACTCTCCCATCTCCTCCCATCTCCTCCCATCTCCTCTCCTCTCCTCTCCTCTCCTCTCCTCTCCTCTCCTCTCCTCTCCCCTCCCCTCCTATTATGTAATCTCCTGTCCTGTCCTTCTCCTCTCCTCTCCTCTCCTCTCCTCTCCTTTTCTGTCTTCTCCTGTCCTGTCCTTCTCCTCTCCTCTCCTCTCCTCTCCTCTCCTTTTCTGTCCTCTCCTGCCCTCTCCTCTCCTTCTCCTCTTCCCCTCTCATCCCCTCTCCTCTCTTCTCCTCTCCTCTCCTCACCTCCCATCCCCATGGGCAGTCATGGGTGAGCGGTTAGGGCGTCAGACTTGCATCCCAGAGGTTGCCGGTTCGACTCCCGACCCGCCAGGTTGGTGGGGGGAGTAATCAACCAGTGCTCTCCCCCATCCTCCTCCATGACTGAGGTACCCTGAGCATGGTACCGTCCCACCGCACTGCTCCCCATGGGGCGCCACTGAGGGCTGCCCCCTTGCACGGGTGAGGCATAAATGCAATTTCGTTGTGTGCAGTGTGCACTTGTGTGCTGTGTCACAATGACAATGGGAGTTGGAGTTTCCCAATGGGCTTTCACGCTTTCCTCTCCTCTCCTCTCCTCTCCTCCCCTCTACTCTCCTCTCCTCTCCTCTCCTCTCCTCTCTTCCCCTCCTCATTCTCCATTCTTGGCTGCTTGTACCATGCAGACCTTGAGTTGGCTGAGGTAGGGCCTCCAGGTGTGGTCCATGAGCTGTACCCTGTATCTCTTGGTGAAGTATCCCAGGTATGACACGAAGATACACCACATCTCCCCTCCTCTGCCCTCCCCTCTTACTCCTCTCTTCTTCTCCTCTCGTTCCCTCCCTACCTCCCTCCTCTCTTCCCCTTCTTATTCTCACCTTGAGTTGGCTGAGGTAGGGCCTCCAGGTGTGGTCCATGAGCTGTACCCTGTATCTCTTGGTGAAGTAGCCCAGGTAGGACACGAAGGCTGTGATGAGCAGCACGTCTCCACACAGGGTGCTGCCCTGCA
>NC_085873.1:19795260-19802760 GCF_034702125.1 Engraulis encrasicolus
CAAAAAAGGTGGTACTATAAAGTAACAAAACTGTCACATGCACAATAATCTCCCAAAAACACTTCTACTGGATTGCAGTATAATTTTAAAGTCAACTGACTCAGTTTTGAGCTCTGCGCAGTTACTGCCTTTTTGCTTTGTAGGGCAGNTTTGATCACGGCACATAACCCCACACAGCTCCAGGGACTGTAACCTGTATTCTGTACTGAAAATGACTGTAAAGCGCTTTGAATAAAAGCGTCAGTTAATTGTAATGTAATGCAATGTAATGTCACTTGACTCACATTGATTTTGGCCTTGATGGCTGCCAGTTTCTCCTGGGCCGCAGCCAGCTCTGCGTTGGCCTTGTTTAGGGCTTGCCTCTTGGGCTCCACCTCACAGTACACCTGGGGGAAGATTAATTACTGATTATGAATCAGTAATCGGTTATTAATCAACAGATTGGTGCAGATACACAAAGATTGTGTGTGTGTGTGTGTGTGTGTGTGTGTGTGTGTGTGTGTGTGTGTGTGTGTGTGTGTGTGTGTGTGTGTGTGTGTGTGTGTGTGTGTGTGTGTGTGTGTGTGTGTGTGTGTGTGTGTGTGTGTGTGTGTGTGTGTGTGTGTGTGTGTGCGCGCGTGCCTACATGTGTGTAACGTATATGCTTCTCTGCACGTACCTGGTAGAAGCGTACAATGTTGATGACCCAGGAGTGCAGCCCTGCGGCAGCATAGGACTTGAAGTGCAGTGTGTGTGTGTGTGTCTGTGTGTGTGCATGCGTACATGTGTGTGTGCATGTGTGCGTGCGTGCGTGTGTGTGTGATTGCATGCTTCTATGCACGCCCCTAGAAGAAGCGTACTATATTGATGACCCATGAGCAGAGCCCTGCGACAGCATAGGACTTGGAGTGCAGTGTGTGTGTGTGTGTGTGTGTTTGTGCATACGCGTGTGCGTGCATGCATACCTGCATGTGTGTGTATGTTCTTCTCTGCACGTACCTGGTAGAATCGCACAATGTTGATGACCCATGAGCAGAGCCCTGCGACAGCATAGGACTTGGAGTGCAATATGTGTGTGTGTGTGCATGTTCTTCTCTGCACGTACCTGGTAGAAGCGTACTATGTTGATGACCCATGAGCACAGCCCTGCGGCAGCATAGGACTTGAAGTGCAGTGTGTGCATGCGTACATGTGTGTGTGCATATATGCGTGGCGTGCATGCGTACGTGTGTGTGTGTGTGTGCTTGCATGTTTCTCTGCACGTACCTGGTAGAAGCGTACTATGTTGATGACCCATGAGCACAGCCCTGCGGCAGCATAGGACTTGGAAGCCACTAGCTCCGGCTGGAACTCGGGGTCCTGGAGGTACGGCTGGATGGCCTTCAGGCAGGGCTCCGGGATGTTCTCCTTGTTGAAGTTCACCAGGGAGTCCAGAAAAGCATCCACCTTGGCCATCATCACCTGGGGAATAACATGAAGTATGCTCAACACCATTTCTGGAAATAAGTTCATTTTACACCTCTTCTTCAGTTAAATATTTTTTTTCTGTTTCCAAGCTAGCAATTAACATCAAATCTTATGGATAAATACATAAGATTCAATTATATGTCATCTTAGAGGTAGAATTTGTCTGCCCAGACTCAGAGAATGGCTGGATGAACAGGAGAAAGGTAAACAATTTTCGTGACAGTAAGGTTATAGCACAGGCTCTGCGCTAAGTGGTTACTGTCTCATACTGTTTCATACTGATACTGTTTCATTTCTGGAAATAAGCTAATTTTACACCTCTCCTTCAGTTAAATAATTGATACCTCTCCTCTGTTCTTTGAGTCGTTCTCATCTGGTGATATTATTTCTAGTTCCAAGCAAGTAATTATCATTGAATCTTAGGGATCCAGCATCTTCATTCATTGCCATCAGTGATCATGTAATGGGTAGGGTGTTGGACTGTAGATCACAGGGTTGCCGGTTCAATTCCCACTCTTCAATCCCAAAGTGCCCTTGAGCAAAGCACCTATCCCAAGACTGCTACAGCAGGGACTGTAGCCAATACCTCGTAATATCTGTACATTGCTTTGGATAAAAGTACCTGCTGTGTAATATAATGTTTTTCAAAATACAGGTTTTTTTCCGTCATTACCTTGGCCGCCTTCCAGCTGCGGTCCTTGGGCACGCGGCCATTAGGGGCCATCAGCACCATCACCGCAGCAGTCACGTTGGTCACCGCCACCACGGGAGAGCCGAATGACTTCAGCTCAGTCAGGTTGTTCTGGCAGAAGAACACAATTAAGAGGATTTAGAACAGAGCTACTCAAGTACCAAGTGGAAAGGTCATGGGTTTATTTGGTTGGCCACATTGAATTGCATTTGTTTGCAGTTTCTTATTCTATCATATCACCACATTAAATTTTCAACACTGGTGACCGCAACCACAGGAGAGCCAAAGGACTTGGGAATAATGGGAGAAGATGGGGGAGGGAAATAAAAGAGGAGTGGAAGCCTGAAATATCCCGAAATTCAGATCCCAAAAGACAACATGGGGCCAACAGGGAGCCAATCGTTGATCGGGGAGGGCATGGAAGATGATGCGTATTACTCGACAAAGGGAAGCTTGCAGTTTGTTTGAATACAATTGACACGATTGGCAATAGGCTACCTATACACCAAATAATTGATTGGTTACACTTGTGATGTGGTCTGGTATGAACCAGTAAAGGGATGCATCACATAGAACACTGGAAATGCAATCGAAGACACAAAGACCACGGTAGAGCTGACAAACTTCAGCTCTGCCAATATTATAATCGGAAGAGAAGAGAAGAGAAGAGAAGAGAAGAGAAGAGAAGAGAAGAGAAGAGAAGAGAAGAGAAGAGAAGAGAAGAGAAGAGAAGAAATGAGAAGAGAAGAGAAGAGAAGAGAAGAGAAGAGAAGAGAAGAGAAGAGAAGAGAAGAGAAGAGAAGAGAAGAGAAGAGAAGAGAAGAGAAGAGAAGAGAAGAGAAGAGAAGAGAAGAGAAGAGGGGAGAAGAGAGAGGAGAAGAGCAGAGGGGTTAACAGTCTGAGCATTGCATCTGACTGACGTTTATTAAACTGTGTGCCTCTGACATAAATCATATATAATTGCACTCCTTTCATGGTGTTCTCTCTCTCTCTCTCTCTCTCTCTCTCTCTCTCTCTCTCTCTCTCTGTGTCTCTCTGTCTCTCTCTCTCTCTTCAATGCTCAGTTGAACTGTTGAGATGTTTCAACACTTCTGACGCATGTTTTAAGCAACTTTCTATCCCCTGCTATGTCCTTACAGCATGAAAATCTCACACGGTAATAAATGCTGGAAGCTCCAAAAGTGAAATAGTTGGCTGAACTGTACTGTCAAGCAGGATTCATGTTCATGGCACTTCCACATGCACTTAACCCTTCTGTTGTGTTCGGGTCATTTTTGACCCGTTTTCAAGTTTAAGTGTGAAAAAAACACGCTTTCCTTTATTGTCCTGGAATGAGGCTTCATCTAATCCTCAGTCACAATCATTTCAACACAAAAAAAATGTTTTATCATTTTAGTAAATTTTAAAGGTCCAAAAAAAAAAAGTTACATCTGTGGTGTTCAGGGTCAAAATTGACCCGGCATAGATTTTTGGCTGTTGTATGCATTTCTGAAAAGCCGTTGGTTGCCCCTTGTCTTTAGTTTGGTGATTTATGGTGAGGAAAATATATTTCTTGCCTGAAATTTTTTTTGCCAGCTTTTTCATATTCCAAATCCAATATGGCAGCCGGACAGTCCCATACACTACAATACGTCATATCTCCTGTTGTGAAAGGAGTACAGATGTATTTCTGGTGTCTACTCATATGTTTTCATGGTCAGGGAATCCATTTCTGCATTATATAATGAGATTTTTTGCACATTTGTTTGCGAAATACATTTTTGCACATTATTTTTTCCAAAAAACGTATCAAAAATTCATAATGGCACCCAAACATGTAGAACTGGTCTTCTACTTCCATAAAGTTGATGTGGCAATGACATAATGGTCCATGTTCATGGCATAGGGGATTCAGATGAATAGTGTGACTTCTTTCATGTTAATTGATGTGTTAATTTCCAATATCTTTGCATTAGATTGGTGGAATAGCTGTGACTCGGACAGAATTGTTATTTTGTATATTTACCACACTAAAATCATATAAATATTGAAAAACACCAAGTCAACATATTTAAACATTGATTTTATGCACTGAAAAAATAATTTAGTTGACATTTGGTCTTTATCCTGCTATAAATCTCTTTGGGTTGGTTTGGACCTCAACACCACAAATGCCACTATTGATGATATTTTTCAATATTAGAGAAAAACCAATAAAATAAATTTGGGGGTTGTTGTACTCTCATATCAGCTGTAATAGAAGGACAGCATAATCACTAATTGTATCACTTTAGGAGGTATTAATAGTGAATTTATGTAGATTTTGATAGTTGTGGTCATCAAAATGATTTGCATAATGTAAGATAAAAGACCAGTAAAGTCAAAAAGATGAATACATAAAGTAATATTTCCATGGATATGAATACATACCAAGTTAGCCATGAGATGAAAAACAATATTTGATGATAACTAGTGTTTTTGGGTATTTTATGGCTGAGTTTTGTTATCACGGGTCAAAAATGACCCGAACACCACAGGTGTATGCAGCTTACGAACACAACACAAGGGTTAACAAGGCATGAAACTGGGAACTCAGCACTACAGTAGTTATCAGTGGCGGAACAATTGCACATAGGGCTCCTGGGCAAAACATTGATAGGGCCCCCCATATGGCCAGCCAAGGTCATAATAGGGCCCCCAATATCGATACAGGAGGGCCCTAGGCACAGGGGCAAATGCCCTGCTTACCCCTCTATATCTCTGCCCCTGATAGTGATCTGTTATGCAGGGCCCTATATCACACACAACTTTTTCACCACCAGTCAAAATGGTTTGTAGATATTACTCTTAATTTAGAGACTTGCTAGTACTGTATGTCATTGAAATTCATGGTTTTATGAAGCATTTCATGAATTGAGGCTTTGGTTTTAGCTTATGTTTCATTCTAAAAACTCCTGTTTCAAAATAAAGTGATGCATACTAATATGGTTGGACAATTGCATCGGCCACTGTATGCTGCACGCTGCTTCATAGTTGTACAAAGACACATCTCTGCTCATGTTTGAGCAGGACATACATTTATTTGCATAAAACAATACGTGACTACACTGGAGTATACAGCATGTTTCAGTGTACATGGTCAGACTAAATTTGCATCTGTCTTCTGTATTGTGAATATGCCTACAGTATGTCTCATCTTTTCTACTGGGAAATGTGCATGTGAGTGAGAGATAGGCACTTTTGCACATACTGTATTTGAGTGAAAATGTGTTCTGCAATCACTCAGCTGAAAGGCATGATACATATGCATTTGTGTGCATATGAGGAAGTGTGAGAGTATATTTATGCTATGTCACTGTGTTGGCTTGGTTGTGCGAATGTGTGTGTGCGTGTGCGTGTGCGTGTGCGTGTGCGTGTGTGTGTGTGTGTGTGTGTGTGTGTGTGTGTGTGTGTGTGTGTGTGTGTGTGTGTGTGTGTGTGTGTGTGTGTGTGTGTGTGTGTGTGGGTGTGGGTGTGTGCGTGCATGCGTACATGCGTGCGTACGTGCATGTGTGTGTGTGTGTGTATGTGTGCGTGTGTGTGTGTTTGAGTGTGTGTGTGCGTGCGTGCGTGTGTGTGTGTGCTAGGGGTCGACCGATACAGGTTTTTTAATGGCCGATGCGATACCGATATTTTTTCCATCACCCTTGGCCGATACCCGATTTCCGATACCCGATACGCCGATGCCGATATTGTTAAAAAAGTGTTAAAAATGACAAAAATCAGTACTGTATCATTTAAAAAAAAATCCTATCCCATCACCTTTTCATCACACCATAAGATGAATAACAGGAAAATAACTGTCATGTTCAAAGCACACTGAGCAACTAGTTTTTCAAGCATCTGTAGCCTATACTGTATTATAGCCACCTAAAAAGGTATACATAAGGCATTACAAATTCAAAGGACTGTGGCTTGACAGTGGTACAATAGCATAGAGCTTGACTGTAAATTTGAAAAATGTTGGGGATGACCAAGATTATTATGGGTTTAAATATGTATGCCTATTTTTTCACCTGTATAGGTGTACTTGATTTACTAGGGCCTTTCACAAAACAAATCAAATCAACTAAATAACAAATAAAAGCCCAAAATAACAAACCAAAGAAATGCAAACAAAACACATAGACAAGTAAAACCATTTTCTTATTTTCATATTATAAAATACATTGCAAAGAATGCCACCAGTAAAAACACCCCTGTTCAAAATGGTTTGGTCCGCCAAACGGCGGACACCCTTCTATTTTACTCAGATTGGAACATTCACTTGTTGCTGAACGAGGAAGTGGCAGCATGCCGGTGACCTGATCTGTTAAATGTTACAGAACTGTTTTACACAGTATTTCTAACCAAATACACTTCTATGAATTGAAATAGCCAGTTTGCAAGTGATGTTTGTTACTCATCATAGAGATCGCTAAACAGATGGAAGTTGATAAATGAATGACGCTACGAAATGCGCATTTTGAAACGCGGTGGAAATGTACACTGAAACATGCTGGAAGGCACTCGTTACAACGCTAGGTAAGAGTTATGGCAAATGGATGTGATAAATGACCGAACAATGAACCAGGGAAATAAAAACAGTAGTTTACCCTCGTTGGAAGAGCTGGTTGGTTGCTCAACGAGATGGCTGCATTATGCAGTCTGCATGCTGGTGAGTTGAATGCTACAGAAATGTTTTACAAGAGGATATTTTAATTTAGCCAGTTTGCAAGTGATGTTTGCTACCTATTGGATGTCGCTAAAACAGATTGAAGTTGATACATGAACGACGGTATGAAATGCGCGTTTTGAAAGGCGGTGGAAATTAGACACTGAAACATATGCCGGTAGACACTCAGTTACAACGGTAGAAAGATGGCAAATGGTTATTGACTGAACAATGAACCAGGGAATTAAAATCAGTACAGAAAATGGATGGAGCTGAAACATTCTCCCTTTAGGCCTATTACATGCACATGCCATGTCATTCAGTGTCCACATTAAAATAGGATGCATCTGAAAGTCTAAAACTTTGTGGCAGCCTGCAAGGCTGTTTACTTTACTCCATGAGTGGGGGAGGGGTGACGCAGCTGCGTGCATTGCGGCTCTGCCAGCAACACAGAGCTGCCCGTCTGTAGTCAAAATCTCGGGGTGGGCGTATCGGCCAAAACCGCATGCGTATCGGCCGATGCCGATACACTTCATAAACGCAAATATCGGCCCGATATATCGGCCGGCCGATATATCGGTCGACCCTTAGTGTGTGCGCCTGTATGTGTGTGTGTGTGTGTGTATACCTTATTGAGTGTATTTAATGCCTCCTGCGCTGCAATGAGTGCTGGCTCTGCCTTGGCCAGGTC
>NC_085873.1:19815260-19822760 GCF_034702125.1 Engraulis encrasicolus
ACACACACTGACATAAAAGCACACACACACACACACACACACACACACTGACTGACACACACTGACTGACACACACACACACACACACACACAAACACACACACACACACACACACACACACACACACACACACACACACACACACACACACACACACACACACACACACACACACACACACACACCCTGACAAACACACACACAGATGGACATAGCCTATCTGCGAAGTGTGGGCCTGATGATATGGGCTTGTCTCGGCAGCCTCCTTCGGGTCCACTTCAAACACACACACACACACACACACACACACACACACACACACACACACACACACACACACACACACACACACACACACACAAACACACACACACACACACACACACACACACACACACACACACACACACACACACACACACACACACACACACACACACACACACACACACACACACACACACACACACACAAGCACATATATATAGCAGTCTCCTTGGGGTCCACTTCAAACGGGATTGCTCTGCTCAGACAACAGATCCAATTACTGCAGGCTGGCCAACCATAGACACCATGCTGCCTGCTGAGGCTGTCTACGAAGGCAGCAGCCTAGCAAGGAGACGACGACGTTGATGGGTACAGACTAGGCCAGGGGTTCCCAAACTTAACCATGACAAGGACCCCCATAATATACCGGTCGATTCCAGCCAAGCCCACCGCCCCAACATCCCCCCTCCCTCTTCACTGTGCACCTCCTTTCACAACCGTAGTCTACATGTGTTGGACAAAATAACTGTAACACCAGTCATTTTGGTGTGGGAAGTTTCATGACTCAAGTGGACCAGCCTGTTGGCCAGTCGTCATTCATTGCACATGCACCAGTAAGGTAAAGTGTGAGGATTCAATTAGCAGGGTAAGAGCTCAGTTTTGCTCAACATTTTGCAATGCACACAACATTATGGGTGACTTATCAGAGTTCAAATAGTAGGGAATTCTTGGTGCATGTGTAACTGTTGCATCTTTGACCGAGACAGCAAGTGTTTGTGAGCCACGGTATCCAGGGCTTGACATTAACCTGCCTGCCACTGTGGCAAGTGGTTTTCCCAAGTCACTAGCCATCCAGCTATTCTACAAGCCACTGTGCATCTAACCTCAGAAGATGAGGTGCTAAACAAGAAGATGAGTGCATAGCTTTCTACATGGAAATAAATCAAACAACTAGAAACTGAGTAACTGGGCTTTTTCTTGAACCTAAATGCACAATAACAATTGAAACACCAGGGGCAAAGCGCAGAATATAGGCTTTTCTAATACAGTCTGTCATGCCACAGAATAAGCTACCTGCCAAATTGGCTAGTAACACTGAAATTGTTACCAGCCACAGCCAAGTTTTACCAGCATTTGGCCGGTTTGCAGGTGCCAGTGTCAAGCCCTGACGGTATCCAAGGTAATGTCTGCATAGCACCAAGAAGAATGAACCACATCCAACTGGATGGGGACGCAAGAGGAAGCTTAGTATGTTTTAGTATGTATCATTCCCTGTTTATTCATGTTTTTACCCATTTGTTTTCTTTCATAAACCCCTCCCTAGCTTTCAGTTTTCTAGTTGTGTCTAGTTCAGTTTTAGTTGTGTCTAGTTTCAGTTTTCTAGTGTGTGTATGTGTCAGCTCACCAAAGTACATTCTTAGCAACTGTATTTTATACTGTTGATATGGATAATAAACTCAAACGTTAAACTTGAACTTGAGGAGAAACTGCCTACTCCCTTTTCTACAAATTTAAATGGTATTTGCTGGATGAGTGGGTCCGTATTTTAACAGACTGGCAGCAAATCTCTCATGTGATTTTGATTTTAGCGTTACAGTGGCGTAATTACTGCAATGAGCTGCTATATCATCACAAACCCGCCATTTGTTTTCATCCATTACAGCTGGTACAGCTGTCAGCTTTTACAAATTTACACACACACACACACACACACACACACACACACACACACACACACACACACACACACACACACACACACACACACACACACACAAAGACACACACTCACACACACACACACACACACACAAAGACACACACACACACGCACACACACACACACATACACGCACACACGCACACACACACGCACGTACACGCACGCACACACACACACACACACACACACACACACACAAGCACACGTACGCGCACACACATTTACAAAGTCATTTCATGAGAAAATGTGTTGCTGAAACATTCTGTCTGGTCTTAACCACACAAAAAAAGCGGTTTCCCTTTTCTGCATTTCAAATAGTCTTTTTTTGGTCCTTTTGGGTTTTTTTTGTGTGGCTTGTTTGTTTTTTGCTTCAACATTCTTCTCGGTCTCGGCTGCATAAAAACACTCTCCCTTTCTCCATTTCAAGTTGTGTTTGAAATGCTGCTCGAACAATCTCTTTTTCAGTCTTGGCGAGTGAGTCAACATCGCTCTACTACCCGCTCTGCATCTCAACTCCCATTTGTCTTTAATTTGTCAGCGTCTCAACACCAATTTGTGGGACTCGTCTTAATCGGGCTTAATTAGAAACAATTGTTTCATTCAATCCTGACAATCGGAGAGATAAAAACCAACCTGACCGAGCGTGACTGACATTCAGACAGACAGACTACTGCGGCTCACTGTTTAAATTAGACGTAAGAACACTTTTCAGGTACAGAGGAAAACACGTTCTAAGAACAGGGGTTTAAGACGAGAAAGGCAGGCGAGGCGCGCGCGTGTGTGTGTGTGTGTGTGTGTGTGTGTGTGTGTGTGTGTGTGTGTGTGTGTGTGTGTGTGTGTGTGTGTGTGTGTGTGTGTGTGTGTGTGTGTGTGTGTGTGTGTGTGTGTGTGAGTGTGTGTGTGTGTGTGTGTATACGTGTGTGTGTGTATTTGAGAAAGGCAGGAGAGGAAAAAAACTGCAGAGCATGTTTGGATGCAGGTCACACCTCTCCTCTCTCTCTCTCTCTCTCTCTCTCTCTCTCTCTCTCTCTCTCTCTCTCTCTCTCTGTCTCTCTCTCTCTCTCCCTCTCTGTCACACACACACACACACACACACACACACACACACACACACACACACACACACACACACGCCTCTCCTCTTGCTGTATCATACTCATACAGCATGCACCGCTGCATGGGACGCTGTGAATATCAATGACAAGAGGAGTTAGAAACAAGAACATGCTCAAGAGGGCGATGGAGAGGGAGGGAGAGAGAGGTGAATGAGAGAGAGGTGAATGAGTGAGTGAGTGAGTGAGTGAGTGAGTGAGTGAGTGAGTGAGTGAGTGAGTGAGTGAGTGAGTGAGTGAGTGAGTGAGTGAGTGAGTGAGTGAGTGAGGGTGAAAGAATGGTTGGGAAGGTGAGTGGATGAGCGAGTGATCAAGTGAATGAGTGAGAGAGAGTGAGGGAGATTGAACCAATGAGTGGGAGTGGAAATGGGATGGTGAGTGAGTGAGTGAGTGAGTGAGTGAGTGAGTGAGTGAGTGAGTGAGTGAGTGAGTGAGTGAGTGAGTGAGTGAGTGAGTGAGTGAGAGAGTGAGTGAGTGAGTTATTGAATGAGCTATTGAATGAGTGAGTTAATGGGTGAGTGAGTGAGGCAGTGAGTGAGTTATTGCTTTATTCACAGAGTGAGTGAGTGAGAGTGAGTGAGTGCATGAGTGAAAGGATGACCAACTGAGTGAGTGAGTGAGTGAGTGAGTGAGTGAGTGAGTGAGTGAGTGAGTGAGTGAGTGAGTGAGTGAGTGAGTGAGTGAGTGAGTGAGTGAGTGAGTGAGTGAGTGAGTGAGTGAGTGAGTGAGTGTGGACGTGTATCAGTCACAGTGTATTATGCATCAGTCATCACGCTCATTCAGCATGCACCGCTCACTGCCTAGAACAGCCCTCTGTCTGGGACGCCATGAATTACAATGACAGCACACACACACACCACACACACGCGCGCACGCACACACACACACACACGCACACGCACACACACACACACACACAAATGGAGGGGAGAGCCACCAGATGACTGGCAAGGGAGTGTCTGAGTGACTCGTTTACAGAGTCAAGTCGAGTGTGTGGGGCAGCCCATAGCTGTGACCAGGGCCGCCGACAGCTTTGGCTGGGCCTGGGACAAAGACAGCTGAAAGGGCCCCAAACCCAATCAATACAATGTAATGAGGATCCAATTCTTGGCTCCCTCTCTCCCTGGGCCGGGGACAAGTGTCCCCTTTGTCCCCCCTGTCAGTATTCCTGACTGTGGCCCTCCAAGAGGCAGAGGAAGACACCAGACAGAGAGACAGACAGACAGACAGACAAAGAACACAGAGTTATTTCAATACATAGATAGAGAATATACTGCAACCACATGCAGGGCCGAATACAGATGGCCAGGGCCCCTAGGCTACAGGTTGCAGTGGGGCCCCCAGAAGACATATTTCACGACACAATTACACCTCATCATAATTACGAGCTAAGAATTAAGGATAACATGTCTGTCAACTGTGGAGAGGAGTATTGACAGGATTTAAAACTGTTCTCAACACGACAGATTATTTTTTCTAAATCACATCTTGTCACAACTGTGCCCTCTGGCAGGTGGGGGGTCCTAGGCTGCAGCCACATTTAGTCTGTGCATTAATCCGGCTGTGTCCACATGCACTCCTAGAAGATGTTAAGTCCACTCCCTAAGTCAGGGCTATTCAACTGGCGGCCCTGGGGCCAGATGCAGCCCTTGGACAGCAAGGTTCTGGCCCCCCACAAGCCCCTTCAAATACAGAATCGTTTTTTGGAATTTAGAGATAAAAGTATGGGCTCCGTTATCATGCTGAAACGGGACACGGGACATTAAAATGCAGGAAATTACATCTAAGAAATGCATTTTTTGGGGGGGGAGGACCCCAGACCCCTACCTCAATGAAGTGTCACATATTTTTTTCATTGACAGTCGGCAACCATAATACATACATATAGTTTGGCCCCTTTACTGGGAGGAATTTGAAAAAATGGCCCTCGTTGAAATATAATTGAATAGCCCTGCCCTAAGTGTTGCATTTTAGACTGTGCACCAGACAGATTTCAAAGACAGACTACAAGCAGACAGGTGGCAGACAGGCAGACTAGGACAAGTCACTCGTGGTTGAGATGAGATCAGTTGTTTCTCAGTTGAGCGGCCCACTGCCAATAACCAGACAAACAGGCATGCAGACAGACAGAAAGACAGACAGAGAAGGCACATGGCACATGAGACATGAGATTCAAACCAGCTGTTCCGAAGCTGGGTCACCCACCATTGTGACAAGTTTTCCGATTGATATACAGAGACAGCCATACCGACAGAAAGACAGATGGACTGGCAAACGCGCATGCACACACGCAAACGGAAACGCACGCACGCACACGCGCGCACACACACACACACACACACACACACTGAACTGCCAACCAGGAGGGTTCACTTTCTTGGTACCATCAGTTGAGTTGTTGAAAATACAATGGCACCTTTCAGGAGTCTTGTCAGTGTTTATGGACTTAGACATTTGAGTTTTGGATGTGGATCACGACAATGAAAGAGCAAGGAGCAGAGAATGGTAGAGTGAGTGGCATGTTAAAATTCATGCAGCAGGGAATGTGTGTGTGTGTGTGTGTGTGTGTGTGTGTGTGTGTGTGTGTGTGTGTGTGTGTGTGTGTGTGTGTGTGTGTGTGTGTGTGTGTGTGTGTGTGTGTGTGTGTGTGTGTGTGTGTGTGTGTGTGTGTGTGTGTGTGTGTGTGTGTGTGTTAGAGAGAATGGTAGAGTGGTTTGTCAAAATGCATCGAGCAGAGTCTGCTAAGACTGGCAGGCTTTTGAGGAGTCTTGGTAGAGATACTCTACTCTGTTCTGAAGAGTCTTGGTAGAGATACTCTTCTCTTTTCGAATTTAAAATAGTAAAGGAGTGGATGAAGACACTTCATTTCAAGCACCTGCACTGGTTTTGATTAGTTTTTGGAGGGAATAGAAAGGAAGCTTCTTTCTTGAGAATACATTAATAATGCATTATAACACTGCATACTGCACTGCAGCAGAGGAATGCATTTTTATTTCATATCTTTACTTTTATTTACTTTCATAAATAATAGTTATGTATCAGTGACTTCCAAACTTTTTCTGCTGAGTGCACTATCATGTTGCAAAAGTCCCACCATGATGAAATTTTACATTAGCATTGTCATTTAACAGTTTGAAAACTGCCCCAAACATCCCGTGACCATCTGAGGTATTGCTCTCTCCCATCACATGGCATGGCAAAGCTGACAGACCAGTGTTGTGCTTATACACGTAGTCTGCATTGAAAGTTTTTAATTGCATCAATGCCAATGTAGACAGCACATATATATATACAGTCATTTTGTAGGGACATTTTCCAATGCTAATCAATACCCAATGGTCGTCACATATATTGCTTGATTCTATTCTATTCTATTATAGTCTATTCTTTTCTATTATAGTCTATTCTATTCTGTTCCATTTTCTGACTGACTTACTGTATGCCATGAGATGTACATACGTATAGTATACATGACCATTCTCAAGTGTCTCCAGCTTGGTCAGTGTGGCAGTCACCGGTGTGTGAATGGGTGAATGTGAGGCATACAATGTGTAAAGCGCTTTGAGTGCTCGAAGGAGTGGAAAGGCACCATATAAATGCAGTCCATTTACCAATGACAATGGGAGTTTCCCAAGTCGACTTTCATTTTACTTTCACATACCTGTGCGGAGGTGCTGTTGAGTTTCTCCAGGCCGTTCTCCAGGCGTTCCATCTTGCTCAGCAGGTCTTTACTCTTCAGCTCCAACAGGTGGCGGTACAGTTTGATCTGCTCCAGGAAGGACTTGGGTGTGGTGTAGTTGTAGCGCCGCTCGTTGCCAAGGTAACTCTTGGACGTCTGGTTCACGCTCACGTGGACGTATGCCATGAACTTGCTCACCGACTCCTTCACCTCGGGCTGCGGTCAAAAGAACAGAAAAAAAGAACAGTTATGTCTTAAATCAGTGGCTGTTGAAGAAGGTAGGTCTGCACACTGCGGAATAACCTCCCAAAAAATGAAGTTTATTAAATTAAAACAGCAACGTTCCGATCACCCTGGATCTTCGTCATGCATATGCCTGACGAAGATCCAGGGTGATCGAAACGTTGCTGTTTTAATTCAATAAACGTTATTTTTTTTAGCTTATCCCCTTAAGACGCGGCTTTATAAATTTGTTGTTACCAGTATGGTAATGACCAAGTCGTGGTGGATTACTAAAGGGCCTGTGTTGTGTCATAGTATTGTAGTGCTATGGTAGTTACATTTCAATGACTATTACAGCGTGCCACTGGAGGTACGGCGCGCATTAAGGGGCTACTGGCAGTGTGCAGACCTACCTTCTAAACTGTCTGACACTTGTCTGGCACCTGCACCAAGTGACGTTGGATGTGCGCACCACCCTACCCAAAATGACTTCAAT
>NC_085873.1:19827760-19830260 GCF_034702125.1 Engraulis encrasicolus
ACTGCTTTTCTAATGTCTAATAGCTATTTTGATAAGTTTCAATCAGGTTTCCGTGCCTACCACAGCACTGAAACAGCTCTTATTAAAGTTATGAATGACATAAGATTGAATTCTGATGCTGGCAAATCATCCGTCTTGGTACTTCTTGATTTGAGTGCTGCTTTCGATACAGTTAATCATTCTATACTACTACATAGACTGGAACACTGGGTTGGCTTTACGGGCATAGTGATCGACTGGTTAAAATCGTACTTACAACAAAGACGTTTTTTTGTCGCCATTGGAAGACATACTTCATCACCAATGTCTCTGGATTGTGGGGTCCCCCAGGGCTCCATTCTGGGACCACTACTGTTCAATCTGTATATGTTGCCACTGGGACACATTATCGAGAATAACTCCATAAATTACCATAGCTATGCAGATGATACCCAGCTCTACTTATCTATGTCCCCAAATGACTATACCCCCCTTGAATCACTCTATCATTGCATGGACCAAATTAACAAATGGATGTCTCACAATTTCCTCCAGCTGAACACAGATAAAACTGAAGTAATTATATTTGGGAAAAGAGAGGAGAGACAAAAGATTGCTACTATCCTTGAAACGAAGGGACTGAAAGCAAGGGAAACAGTTAAAAATCTTGGGGTCCTCATTGACAGTGACCTAAACTTCAACAGTCACATGAAAGCTATTACTAAGTCTGCATTTTATCACATAAAAAACGTCTCTAAATTTAGGGGCCTGATGTCTAAACATGATCTGGAGAAGCTAATACATGCCTTTATTTCTAGTAAAGTTGATTACTGTAACAGTCTTTTTACTGGCCTCCCCAATAAAACCATTAAACAGCTTCAACTTGTACAAAACGCAGCTGCAAGGGTTCTTACAAAGACAAGGAAGTTCGACCACATTACTCCAATTTTAAGATCGCTGCATTGGCTCCCAGTAAGCTACAGAATTGATTTTAAGGCTATGCTACTTGTGTTTAAATCACTAAATGGAATGGGACCCACATATCTACTGGATATGTTTCAGCTGTATGCACCAACTAGGTCACTAAGGTCAACGGAGAAGAATTTGCTGGTGATTCCAAAAGTCAAAACAAAGTGTGGAGAGGCAGCCTTTAGCTTCTATGCTTCAAAGCTTTGGAACCAGCTTCCAGATGACATAAAAAATGCACCCACTATTGATAGCTTTAAATCTAGACTCAAGACAAAGCTGTTCTCAGATGCTTTCCCCTAGCTTAAATTACTTATTCTTATTATTTTTATTTTTTATTTAATTTGTTTTATTTTATTTTATTTTATTATTATTTTTACCTTATGTTTTATCTTAATGTTTTTAAATGCTTTTTGACTCTAATTCATTTCCTTCTTTCTTCCCTGTTTCCTTTCATTTACATTTGTTAACTTTGTGAAGCACATTGAGTTGCACCTGTGTATGAAATGCGCTATATAAATAAACTTGCCTTGCCTTGCCTTGTGTGTGTGTGTGTGTGTGTGTGTGTGTGTGTGTGTGTGTGTGTGTGTGTGTGTGTGTGTGTGTGTGTGTGTGTGTGTGTGTGTGTGTGCGTGTGTGCATGTAAGCATGTCTGTGTTAGGGCTGGTAAAACAATATTCGAATAAAGTTCAAATATTATTCGAATATGGGAAAAATATGTATATTCGAACGTAAAAATTAATATTCGAATAATTTACAAAATAATGCGCAGGGCAGCGCACGCATTGATTCTCCTCTGTTAAGTGTCCATGGTGCGTCCCTTACTGGCCTGTGTGTAGCTGCTGCAGTCACATGTCACAACAAGGAAGCAAGGACTGCGAGTTGCTTTGTTGATAGAAAGTAGCTTCCTGCAGATTGTTTTGACATTTGAGTTCTTATTGCTGTTCGAACCGCATTGCAAGAAGTTGTCATCTCTCGTGAATGACTTACAACGTGGAGCTCTACACCCCCACCCCAAACTATGCACAGAATAAAAGGGAGCCGAGTGATAAAGTGTTATGGAAGCTGGCGAGGTGTGAGTGAGCACCATGAAGTCGCAATATAGCCTTTTTGTAGCGACAGATAAGCGACTGGTGTTCACATTTTTTGCACCGTCCGCCACAAATGCTGGTTTAAGGCGACAAGAGGCAGTCACAAATTGCTTGAATTGGGCACGAGATGCACGAGACCAAAGCAGGCAGCATCAAGGAGTTTGTCAAAGCAGCAATGGAATCAAGGTACAGAGACCAAATTTTATTTGGAGAGGTTGGGTGTGTGTGTGTGTCTGTTCGCGCGTGTGTGGGTAAGTGAGAGAGAGGCAGCGCGCATCCGCGAAGGTGCCGTTGCGAAAGACTGTCTGGGTCCCCCGTACCAACTCCAGGTGATAGAAACACAGCGTTTGGTCAAAACGAAAGTCTATCAATCCTGGTCTGAATGAATACGCCCTAAATTAAGAGTGACATTTACTTACGACCAAACAACATTGGTTCTAACATCTACTGTCGCCAGTTACGGA
>NC_085873.1:19845260-19847760 GCF_034702125.1 Engraulis encrasicolus
AGCGGATGTACATGACCTGCACTCTCAAATCATTTAGGTGGAGTTTCATCTAACACACACATACACAGTCAAGAACACCAATCCCCTTGGGCAAGAGCATTGCGGTGTGTGTGTGTGTGTGTGTGTGTGTGTGTGTGTGTGTGTGTGTGTGTGTGTGTGTGTGTGTGTGTGTGTGTGTGTGTGTGTGTGTGTGTGTGTGTGTGTGTGTGTGTGTGTGTGTGTGTGCGTGTGTGTGCGTGTGTGTGTGTGTGTGTGTGTGTGTGTGTGTGCGCGTGCGTGCGTGCGTGAGTGTGCATGTGCGCGTGTGTTGCATGGTGGGAGGTGAAGGTGATGGGTTGAGGCTCTTGTTCTTGCTCTCTTGTTCTCTTCATTCTTCATTTAGTCTGTGTGTGTGTGTGCGTGCGTGCGTGCGTGCGTGCGTGCGTGCGTGCGTGCGTGCGTGCGTGCGTGCGTGCGTGCGTGCGTGCGTGCGTGCGTGCGTGCGTGCGTGCATGCGTGCGTGTGTGTGTGTGAACTGCCCTCTAGACCTCTTCATTATTAATCCTGAACCCTGTGTCATGCAACTCTGGACATTTCTCCTTCCTTTACTTGAAAAAAAAACAGACTCAATGAGACTGCAGTACCCTTTAGGCCTCTTAATTAATCTTCAAGCCTTTATCATGCACCCTAACCCCTAACTCCACCTCACCCCTCTCCTTACCTCAACCTGCACCCTAACCCTACGTGACCCTCTCCTTACCTCAACCTGCACCCTAACCCCAAACTCCTTACCTTTCCCTGCACCCTAACCCTACGTGACCCTCTCCTTACCTTTCCTCCCCATGCACCCTAACCCCAAGTTCCTCCTGACCCTCTTATCTCTTACCCCTCTATCTCCTTACCTCACCTCACCTGAAGAACAGACTACTCTCTCAATGTGACTGCACTATGCTGGTCCAAATAAAGGACTAATACCTCATATTTCGTATTTCCCTGATTCGTCCCGTTTCCTCCTTCCTCTTTACATTGAATTACATTGAACTTTGCTGGCGCTTTTTTCCAAGGCGACTTACAGTTATTTTAGGTAAAGGGCATTAGTTACAGTCCCTGGAGCAGTGTAGGGCTAGGTGCCTTGCCCAAGGGCACTTAAGCCAAGGAGTGAGGTATGGAGTGAAATAGTGGGTTTTGAACCTGCAACCATCTGATCTAAAGCCCATCTCCTTAACCACAAGGCCAGTGTTTCCCAACCAGGGGCATGTGTACTCTAAGGCAGTGGTTCCCAACCTATGGGTCGGGACCCCCCTTATGGGTCGCCAAAGATCCACAGGGGGTCGCGGAGACCTCTTGATTTTAAGGGGTTTCGTTTTAAATATATATAGCCCATGTTGAATAAAAGACAAATCATTTAACTAATAGACGCAACAAATTGTAAGTGCGACATTAAACAATTATTCTATATTTGACCAAAGACGAATTGAGGAATAAAATAACTAAAATAAGTTTTCGCAGGAAACGGAGGGCATCTTGTGACTCCGTCTCGTGCGGGCGCTCGCGTGGTTGGGTCACCAAAGCTTACAATAGTAAAAACATGGGTCCCTTAAGAAAAAGGTTGGGAACCACTGCTCTAAGGGGTATGCAAACATACTATAATAAAACAAATGAATGTATGGCGCACAGTCATATTGGGCCCGAGGAAAAGATAGCGAGGGGGTACTCATGGTATGACAATAAGACTTAGGGGGTACGGAAGACAAAAAAGGTTGAGAAACACTGTATTAGGCCATGGCTGTAAAACTTCCTGGCTCTGTCAGACTGCAGCTATTAATTTATATTACATTACACATATCATATCATATTATATGATGTTATATTATATTATATTATATTATATTATATTATATTATATTATATTATATTATATTATATTATATTATATTATATTACATTATATTACATTATATTACATTACATTACATTATATCATATTATATTATAATATATTATATGAAAAGTGAAAGTGAAAGCCCATTGGG
This sequence comes from Engraulis encrasicolus, assembly GCF_034702125.1. NCBI lineage: Eukaryota > Metazoa > Chordata > Actinopteri > Clupeiformes > Engraulidae > Engraulis > Engraulis encrasicolus. Next base: position 19,847,273 of record NC_085873.1, read on the forward strand.
AAACTCCAACTCCCATTGTCATTGTGACACAGCACTCCACAGCACACAAGTGAACACTGCACACTGCACACAACAAAATTGCATTTATGCCTCACCCATGCAAGGGGGCAGCCCTCAGTGGCGCCCCATGGGGAGCAGTGCGGTGGGATGGTAACATGCTCAGGGTACCTCAGTCATGGAGGAGGATGGGGGAGAGCACTGGTTGATTACTCCCCCCACCAACCTGGCGGGTCGGGAGTCGAACCGGCAACCTCTGGGATGCAAGTCTGACGCCCTAACCGCTCACCCATGACTGCCCATCATAATATATTATATCATATTACATCATATTACATCATATTACATTACATTACATCACATTGCATTATATTACATTATATTATATTACATTTTGTCCTGTTTCCCCCTTCCTTACCTCATAAAACTTCCTGGCGGTGTCGGTCTGCAGCTTGTCGAAGGTGTTCTGATCGCTCTCCTCCACCATCTTG
>NC_085873.1:19860260-19862760 GCF_034702125.1 Engraulis encrasicolus
GTGTGTGTGTGTGTGTGTGTGTGTGTGTGTGTGTGTGTGTGTGTGTGTGTGTGTGTGTGTGTGTGAGAGAGAGAGAAAGTGAGAGCTCTGTGACGCGTAACTGCCTTTATCCACCTGGCAGTAACAGGGTTTGAACTCATGACCTGCAGGCTGAGAGTTCAACTCCCAAAGCTGCTGATCCATGACTACAGTAGACTCATACAGTGATGAAGAGGATGGAGTAGAAGAAGAAGAGGATGAGGAGGAGGAGGAGGAGGAGGAAGGGGAAGAGGAGGAGGAGCAGGAGGAGGAGGAAGAGGAGGGAGGAAGATGAGGAGGAAGAGAGGCATGACCAGCCCCATAGAGTGATTAGGATGAGGACAAAGATGATGATGATGATGATGATAACAATGATGATGATGATGATGATGATGATGATGATGAAATACAACACCAGCTCCATAGAGTGATGACGATGATGAAGATGAAGACAGAGAGGAAGGTGAAGTTGAGGATGATGATGATGATGATGATGATGATGATGATGATGATGATGATGATGGTGATGACGATATGCATGACTAGCATGGAAGAGTGAGGAGGATGATGATGCTGGCTTTCCCATAAAGGGAAACAAGATGAAGATGAAGATGATCATGATGATTAAAAAGATGATGATGAAGATGATGATGATAACCAGTCTCATACAGTGATGATGATGATGATGATGATGATGATAACCAGTCTCATACAGTGACAATGATGATGGTGATGGTGATGATGACGGTGATGATGACGATGATGATGATGATGATGATGATGATGATGTTGAAGATGATGATGATGAATAGTTGCATGACCAGACCAATACAGTGATGATGATGATGATGATGATGATGATGAGGATGATGATGAAGATGAGGAGGAGGAGTAGGAGGAGGACGTGGAGGAGGAGGAGGAGGACGTGAAGGAGGAGGAGGACGTGGAGGAGGAGGAGGAGGAGGCTGATAATGAAGATGAGGAGGAGGACGTGGAGGAGGAGGAGGAGGAGGAGGCTGATAATGAAGAGTTGCATGACCAGGTCCATAGAGTGGAACAAGAGGAAGAGTGATGAAGATGAAGATGAGCATGAACACAAAGACATGCTTCTTTTCTTGACTCAATGTCCAAAATTGAAACTTTTTACTGTCGAATATATGACCAGGACATAAAAAAACGAGACGATACCCCTACAGACGCACATTTTATTTTTCCTTTAAATGCAAATGAAGGAGAAAAAGTAAAACAATGACTAAATTAAAGTTAAAAAAAGTAATAAAAACATCTGAGGCTCCTGTCTAAATGCAAAGCAAAGTCCCCTTGACTTCATGAGCTTTAAAACTCATTCAAACACCTCAACTCAGCTCAGCCTGCGGTGGCATTGTTTCACCTCCTCTCAGATAGCACCTTAGAGAGAGAGAAAGAGAGAGAGAGAGAGAGAGAGAGAGAGAGAGAGAGAGAGAGAGAGAGAGAGAGAGAGAGAGAGGTGGAGAGAGAGCAAGAGAGAGAGGAGAGAGGGAGAGAGGGGAGAGAGAGACGGAAAGTAAGAGAGAGCAAGAGAGAATGAGAGGTGAGAGAGAGGGGGGGTGTGTGTGGAGAGAGAGATACGGAAAGGCGGAGAGGGAGAGATGGAGAGACAGAGAAAGACAAAGAGGGAGAGAGAGAGAGCAAAACGAGAATAAAGAAGACAGGAAAAGAAAGGAAAGAGGTGTCTGAAGGCACGCCTGAATAAGTTGAGGCCTTAATTATGCTCCAAAGAAAAGATCAAATATAGGAGAAGTCTTGCCCTGGGAGTCACACACACCGACCACACACACAGACACACACACAGACACACAGACACACAGACACACACACACACACACACACACACACACACACACACACACACACACACACACACACACACACACACACACACACACACACACACACACACACACACACAGGAGATGTCTTGCCCTGTGAGTCTACTGAGGAATATTACAGTCTGATTGTGCCGACCCAACCTAAACCAACACACACACACACAAACAAACACACACACACAAACCCAAACACACACCCACACACACACACACACACACTCACACTCACACTCACACTCACACTCACACACAATCTCACACTCACACACACACAGCTACTGAGGCATATTAAGGTCCGACCTACCTAAAGCAAAGCAAACCTCATCTGTCTGCTCCTGTGATTACACGTCCCGATTGCAATATATTCATTTTCATAACATATTATATCGAAACCAACTAGCAAACACTCAGGAGTTTTGGAGATTTGCCCTCGTCGTACTTCCACTACACACACACGCACGCACGCACGCGCACACACCCACACACACACACACACACACGCACGCACGCACGCACGCACACACACACACACACACACACACACACACACATACAGACACATACACACACATATTCATGCATATGCAACACAGACACACGCACACGCACACGCA
>NC_085873.1:19872760-19875260 GCF_034702125.1 Engraulis encrasicolus
CCCCGGAACGTAAACACACCTCTCCATCCAGCATCCACATCCAGCATCCATCACCACCGGCTGACATGGGAGGGTGTGTGTGTGTGTGTGTGTGTGTGTGTGTGTGTGTGTGTGTGTGTGTGTGCGTGTGTGTGCGTGTGTGTGTGTGTGTGTGTGTGTGTGTGTGTCTGTGTGTGTGTGTGTGTGTATGTGTGTTGTGTGTGTGTGTGTGTGTGTGTGTGTGTGTGTGTGTGTGTGTGTGTGTGTGTGTGTGTGTGTGTGTGTGTGTGTGTGTGTGTGTGTGTGTGTGTGTGTGTGTGTGTGTGTGTGTGTGTGTGTGTGTGTGTGTGTGTGTGTGTGTGTGTGTGTGTGTGTGCATGTGTGCGTGTGTGCGTGTGGGTTGAGGATCAAATGGGTGGGGAGAGCTAAAGGGGGGGGGTGGTTAAAAGGCCTAGGGGCCTAAGTGCATTAGACGAGGCAGCACGATGGCAAAAATAGAGGAAAAAAAAGAAAAAAGCCACATCTATAAAGGAACACATTTCAGAAATGTAGCCTGCGTTAGTTCTGCCAGGAAGACTCAAGTCACGTGTGCATTTTGCAGAACCAATCAGCAGCCTCCATTTCCTTTATAGTGACGTGTCTAACTCTCCTCTCTTGCTGGCCCAGGTACGGCTGGTTCAAAATCTCCTCCTCCATCCCCACCACTACCAGTTGGGTCCAGTCTACCTGTCCGGGCGGTTAAAGGTCCAGTTCCTGCTGCACGGCTACGGCAGGCCCTACTGGATCCGCTGGCGCAAGACCCGGGCCGATGATTGGACCTATGCCAAAGACTGTTTACCTTCTGCCAATTCCATTGTCAACTATGCTATTAAATGGTTTTAAAACCTCTCTCTGAGTCGTAATGTCAGAACTAGAGATGCACAGGATCCAAGATCCAGTTCCGGATCCGGCAGGATAATAGGGTTTTTCACAGGATCCGGATCCGGCAGGATCTTAAGCAGTGGATCCGGTAGTGGCGCAACGGATCAACATTGATCCGTGGTCCGTTCGGACCAATCATTTCGGTTCGGCATACACATGGTCCGCGGATGGATTTATGAAATTGTGCGCATGTTCAATCTAGTCGTTTGGGACGTCTACCTCACGCACTGCATAGAACACAAACAACAACACAAACTGTTCGTGAAATCTTGCCTGTGCCATAGATGCAAAACATTCCGTGTGATAGCCTACTGTAAATGCATTTTGAAGACTGACTGTCAAACTCAAACTGTCAATGTCTAGAACTACTCTCGCTAAATGTTTGTGTTGCGATCGGTTGAGTTCAGCGCATTTGCGACGCAGTGAGATATGATGATGTAACGTACCGCGATTGTCGCGTGTGATATAAAAACCTTAACAAACTGAATTCATTTCGTGTTGTGACTCCTCTGACATTTTGAGGACAACGAGCAGGTTAAATCATCTGGTTAGACATTCTGTGCGCTCTGATGTCCCTGCAGAGTCTCCGCCTTCTTAAAGCAGCCGCTGCCCTTTTTAACAGTCAATGCCGATTCTCTCTCTCTCTCTCTCTCTCTCTCTCTCTCTCTCTCTCTCTCTCTCTCTCTCTCTCTCTCTCTCTCTCTCTCTCTCAGAAATGCTGAACCGCTGAGGCAATTGTGTTTCAATAAATGATTGATGCATTTATCTGCATTTGCATGTACAATTAAGGACATGAGCTCTGGTCTATGTGCCATCTGTCAGTAAGTCACAAGACTTTAAGCCATTATTTTGGTAGTGTGACATTTTTGATATTTTGGTAATTAGACATTTTTATATAGATTAATCTAGATTAATGTCATAATTGCAATGAGATTAATCTACATTCAAAAAAAAATCTATGTCCACCCCTAACAAAAGACACAACTTGTGTTTATTTGTCTTATCGATTTAAAAAAAAAAAAAAAAAGTGGATCCGGTATCCGGCAGGATCCTAAAAATCAGGATCCAGTGCATCTCTAGTCAGAGCTAAAGAGAACACCAAACACATACCGGTAAAGAATGTCATGTGCACATCCAAATGGTGGACGGATGAAGGGGCGGGTGTTTGGTTGGACCAAAACCGCAGACATACACATACAGAGTCACATCATGCGATAAAAAATGTGCGTTTTGTTTAAAACAAAGGTTAGAGACAGGCATAAAGAAATTTGACATGCCCTAATTAACCATTGAATATTCTCCTGTCATCCGGCAGAAATGTGCTTTCTTGTTTGCACCCACCACCTCCCCACTTGCCTCCCTTGCACCAATGTTTGATTGGTTCATTAGACTGTCCTGCCCTTGCCAAAGCAGATATCTGCCGAATCTCAGTGGCACTCTAGCACCCCAGACCTCGAAAATATCTGTCGTGCAGTTTAGCTTCCAGGTTAGTGGTTAGTCATGGGTAAGCTGTTAGGGCATTAGCCTTGTAGCCCAAAAGTTGCCGGTTCAACTACCGACCCACCAGGTTGGTGGGGGGAGTAATTAACCAGTGCTCTCC
>NC_085873.1:19882760-19900260 GCF_034702125.1 Engraulis encrasicolus
GCACGGTGCCGTATGCGTCCACCTCGGGCATGTTCAAGTCGTCTATGAAGTAGATGAGGCGTTTGTTGCCCGGGGGACCATAGTTCCTCCCCGCCTTCTTCTCCAAGGGCTTCTCCAGGACCGCTGAGGATAAATAATAATAATAAAAATCTATTATTTTAAAGGGGCACAAGGTACGATGAGGTCAGTTGCACGGTGCCCGTGTCATGTTTGTCTCAAAATCTACACCGTAATGAGAAAATGCTGTTCAAATAAATTCGCTGTGAGAATGCTTTTCATCACGGAATGGCAGCAGTTGATGCAAACCTGAATACGGTATGTAAAGTGATTTTTCGTATGAAAAGGGTTTCCCACGGCACTCCTTCGGACTGCTCTGTCAAAAAGTTGCATTTGGAGTTTTCTAACACCGAACCATCGAAGTGGTCGCAGCACCATCGTTCACTTACTAATGATTCCCATAACCATCGGCTCACTAGGGACAGTGATTAATTAAACTTTTAATCCTACCTGGAGCCCCTTTAATGTTTTTATTTCCTGTTTTAGTGTCAATGATTACTACAGATTCCAGGGGCTTCTCCTGGATAAACAAGGATAAATGTTATGTATTATTTTAATGTTTTCTTTTATTTATGTTTCCCTGGAGTAATGTGGGGTTAGGTGCCTTGCTCAAGGGTACTTCTGTCATGGATAGATGTGTAGGGAGAGGTCAGGTGGGATTCGAACCGACAACCCCCCAGATTGTAAGACCAACTCCCTGACCACTAGGTCATGGCTGCCCCCAAGGGAGGTGACTGTACGTTACTGAATGTTTTGTTTTTTAAAGCGATTGTCGATGTTAAGTCCATAAACCATGGTTGGTCGACAAGAAATGTATGGCAAGGAAGAACAGCACACCAAGCCCGCACACAAAGTCACGAAAATAAAGATAGATTAAAAAGGGAGCTCATCAGAGTGCGGTTCTTCCTTACCCCACATGAACTTTACCCACCAGGCTAAAAGGAATTGAATGTGCGTGAGATCTGACTGCTCGACAAGAAATGCCACATGAAAAAGAAGAGAAAAGTGGGGTAAGCTATATCATTTCTGTCTGCTTCAGCCTTATTACGCTCATGGAAGAATTTTGCTTTCCAGATGCATGATTTCAAAAAAATAAGTTGTTAAGTGTTGATTGCACGAAGAACACTGATTGCAATGTGGATCGAGTTTTAATTAGCAAAACAAAAAAAACTTCACTCATTTGTAAAACCAATTATGGTTTCCTGTCCTGTTTGTCATTTTCAGGATATTCTCCGTCATTAGTCTCAACCTTTTAATCAGCGTGGTAGAAAGCCATGTACCCATCATTATACCGCAAATAGAGAACACGTTTTAAAAACAGTCTACACTGATGATGTGTTTATTCTGAATACCATCTACCCATCATTAAAAAATAGAGAAGACATTTTCAAAACAGTCTACACCATCACCAGTGTTTCTCAAACTTTTTTCAGACCAAGGACCACTTTGTCCCCCTAAAATGTTCAGGGAACTCAACTGAATTGAGAGCTGGCAGGTGCTAATTTGACACTAATTTCCATGTAGATCACTTAGTTTTTATTCATATTACAAGTTACAGTAATGACAATATGAATTAAGCTATGTTTAACTTTGTAATAATGTAACAAATATAGCCTACTTCTAGCTTGTCTTAGAAAAGTAGAAATCCCCTTGCAGACCAACTGAGCTCTGTCACGGACCACACTTTGAGAATCACTGGTCTACACTGATGATGTGGTTATGCTGAACACCACGTCTTGGTTTGCTAAGCTTTGGCACACCTCGTTGTGAAGGATTAAAAACTTATTCCGAAGGCCGGGTGAAAAAGAAAACAAATACAACAAGAAACCCCACAATATCACGCTGATGATCATGTTTGGGTTCTTTAGACCTTTCAACACCTCACAGTACGGAGGAATCTGTTCCAAAGGGTGAAAAATAACACAAAACAAGAGAAAAACAACTAGAGAAAAGAAAACAGGAGTGAAAAAATAGAATAAAAATAAAAACACAAGCACATCAGGCAAGGTCACGTCATGAGTGGTGCGCTCATACCCTGCAGCATGGCAGAGGTGGTGTGTGTGTGTGTGTGTGTGTGTGTGTGTGTGTGTGTGTGTGTGTGTGTGTGTGTGTGTGTGTGTGTGTGTGTGTGTGTGTGTGTGTGTGTGTGTGTGTGTGTGTGTGTGTGTGTGAATGTGTGTGTGTGTGTGTGTGTGTGTGTGTGTGTGTGTGTGTGTGTGTGTGTGTGTGTGTGTGTGTGTGTGTGCGTATGCGTGTCTGTGTGTCTGAGAGCATGTGTGTGTGTCTGTGGGTGTGTGTGTGTGTGTGTGTGTGTGTGTGTGTGTGTGTGTGTGTGTGTGTGTGTGTGTGTGTGTGTGTGTGTGTGTGTGTGTGTGTGTGTGTGTGCGTGGGCGAGCGCATGTACTGAAGGATTGTGAGAAATATGCTTCATGTTATTTTAGTGTTATTCATGTTATTTTAGTGTTAACTCTTATTTCTGTAGGTATCTGTGTGCCCCCAAAAGTGTTAGTCTTACTTAGCTACATCTGCATTTAAACGACCACCTAAGTACCCATTGTCACTACAGGTGTGATCTCCTGTCCCTAGGAGGCAGACGGCCTGTCTCTCACTCCACAGGTGACTGACGGCCCTCCTGCATACAAGAGAGTCCTTTCCCCTTCATCTTAATCCTTTCCCTAATATGTAGAGCTGTAAATGTCCGTTGCTAAAAAAATGATAACAATGAAACTTTGACTTGTTGCATATTCATTTTGGGTTGTCTCAACAGGGCTACGCCCCCTGATTGTCAATGCATATACTGTGGCTATTCTGTGTACATTTTTAGAGATTTTTGGTCAAGCTTCTGGTGAAACTACTTCTCTCCCTTGATGCGCGTCATTGAAAAGAATAAAGCCTGACTCCTGATTGATTCATCTACACCAGGGGTCCCCAACCTTTTTGGCACCAGGGACCGGTTTGAGTCCCATTTTTTTTTCGCGGACCGGTAGTCACGCGTTATAATAATAATAATAATAATAATAATAATAATAATAATAATAATAATAATAATAATAATAATAATAATAATCAAAATAAATATTGTTATCATTACACTTATTATTATTATTATTTGTCATCATTGTTATTATTAATAGGCCTAATAATAATAGCATCAATAGGGTTTTATAATAAGGCCTCCTTTTCCTTCACTCCATTCAAAATGTGTAACAGCCTACATCTAAACATAACATTTAGTAGGCCTATTTGACTATTAAACTGACAATTACACCACTAATTTGTGGAGCCATTCTTGGTGCAAGGAAGATCACCCAAAACTAGGCTACTACATACTAGGGATGGTACAAACCGCACCGAAAACCGAAACCGTACAATTCACACACATACCGAACCGAACCGTGCAATCCATTGCAAACCGCAATTCATGTACTGCCCAGAAATATATGTAAAACATATTGTAGACAGATCTAGAACAGATTCTAGGAGTATCTTATCCAGTCTCTCTGATTAAAACATTAGCGTATAAGACCAAATCAGAGGATGACACAATTAAAATCACACCATTTTCACATTATAAGCCTATACAAACCATATGTAGGATATTTAGTGATAAGTCCGATTCTATTAGCCAGTGCACCATTTATCATGAACTAAAAAAAAGGAACCGTAGAGAACCGAAAACCGTGACCTTGGCACCGTGATATGAACCGAACCGTGAATTTTGTGAACAGTACCACCCCTACTACATACTACTACTATTTTTCACCATGCGAGAATAGGCCCTATGCGTTCTCTGCTCCGGCCATGTTCAATTTTATTGAGGAGGACATTTTTGCGCAGTGAAATTCAGGGCTATTTATGACTGGGTTATAGGTCTCCTGGTTAAGTGGCGCTTCTATTAATTCAAGGTCAACCGTTTCCAACAAGCAGTCGTCATTGTTTTTTCAAACAACACGGGGGATAGGTGGAAGCTGGAGTTTGATACCGCTGAAGTTTGCCACTAGCAGCTCGTGCCCTCGCGTCGCGTTTATGTGGACTGCTGCATAACCAGCGTTTGAGTCTACCGCGGTCCGAGTGCCTTTATGTGCAATAATAAAGGCAAAAGGTAAAGGTTGCATGTCATCGCTTGATTTTCTGCTGACGCTGACTTTCAGGAGCTCCTGAAACAAGTGTTGGTCGTTATTAGTTGCAACCACAAGACATGTCTCGCAACGCAATTACTTTCGTAACACAGCGTTGTCACGAAACTGAAATAGCAACAAATGATAGAAGTGGATTTCTAAAATAGCTCCCAAAAGTTTGCTTCACAACGTCCAAAAGCCTTAAAAAAAGAAAGAGCCGGAGAAGACAGCCAACCCTCCAAAACGGCCACCATCCACTTTGCATTGCAGCATTGAAATGTAAAGTGGGCGCGGCCTCGCAGCATGCGTCTGGCGCATTTGACATTCAACTAGTGATGGACGGCACAAAGAAAAGTTTGCTTGTTATTGAAAATTAAAACAGCATACTTGTGCTACGTCTATGCTAATGCAGATATTAATATGGCGTTACTAAAAGTTATACTTGAGATAAGTTCTGCACTGCAGTTCATAACAAAGGCATGTCTTCTGGATTTAAAAAAAAAACGCATGTCGTGCGGCCCGGTATCAAATAGCCCACGGACCGGCACCGGTCCGCGACCCGGTGGTTGGGGACCGCTGATCTACACTAAGTCTCCAGACTCCATCTGTGGTATACAAAAATTACCATCAGTACGCGCGTGCGTGTGTGTGTGTGTGTGTGTGTGTACCATATGTGTGTGCGTGTAAGTATGTAAGTGCGCATGTAAGTACGTGTGTGTGTGTCTGTGTGTGTGTGTATGTGTGCACATGTGTGTTTGTGTGTACATGTGTGTGTGTGTACCCTACCCTGCAGCATGGCGGAGGTGGTGTAGTAGTTAAAGGGCACGTTCTTGATGGCGTACTTGTCCGGGTCCAGAGAACTCAGCTTGTCGCCCACCAGCACCGACTTGCCCGTCCCCGCGCTGCCCACGAGCATGATGGGACGCCGTCGCTCTAGCAACCGATCCAGGAAGTAGCGCACCCGCACCGTCTCTGAGGTCGGCACCAGGCACGCCTGAGGATAGGAGAGGAGAGGAGAGGAGAGGAGACAGGGATGAGGAGAGGAGAGGAGAGGAGAGGAGAAGAGAAGAGAGGGATGAGGTGAGGAGAGGAGAGGAGAGGAGAGGAGAAGAGAGAGGGATGAGGAGAGGAGAGGGATGAGGAGAGGAGAGGAGAGAGGGATGAGTTGAGGAGAGGAGAAGGGAGGAGAAGGGAGGAGAGAGGTATGCGGAGAGGAGGAGAGGAGAGACGGATGAGGAGAGACGAATGAGGAGAGGAGAGGAGTGGAGAGGAGAAGCGAGGAGAGGTTTGTTTATTCATTTTGTTTGTTCGTTTATTTGTTTATTTTATATTATTATTATTATTATTATTATTACTTCAATGTTATATCAATTCTGGTCTGAAATGTAATAATTTGGCTGTGACAGACCTGCAGAGGAATGTCCGGGTCCATTTCGAACTTGGGCACCATCTTGGCCCAGGGTTCGAACTTCTTGGTGTCGGGGTCGATGTAGTAGTCAAACACTGTGCCCTGCGACGGGAACTTGATGCTCTTGAACTCCGAAACCCACCACTTGCTGAACTCCACCCTGTAGTCCACCAGCTGAGAGAGAGAAAGAGAGAGAGAGAGAGAGAGAGAGAGAGAGAGAGAGAGAGAGAGAGAGAGAGAGAGAGAGAGAGAGACAGACATACAGACAGACAGACAGACAGACAGACAGACAGACAGACAGACAGACATATACAAAGAGAGACAGAGGGAACGGGAGATCCAAACAAACATAAACAAATGGTCCTGAACTCAGTCACCCTGCACTTGCTGAAATCCACTCTGTATTCCACTAGCTGTGATGGGGAACGGGTGAAAATACATACAGACACACACACACACAGACACACACGCACACGCACACGCACACGCACACACACACACACACACACACACACACACACACACACACACACACACACACACACACATGGGTGCCGCGAGGGGGGGAAAGGTGTTACAGATTCTAAGGGCCCGACAGCACTGACAGAGCCCCTGGAAGGATGCTGAAATTGCTGATAACATAATTTGTCATTTTGGGAGCCCAAAATGTAAATCTTTCAAAGGGCCCAAAATACTTTGCGGCGCCCCTGCACACACACACACACACACACACACACACACACACACACACACACACACACACACACACACACACACACACACACACACACACACACACACACACACACACACACACACACACACACACACACACACACACACAGATATACACACGTGATTTAACTGATTTAACTACATTTTTTTTAAATCTACAACCAGGCCTGCACTGGTAATCTGGTATACCTGTCATTTCCCAGTGGGCTGACAGTCATCAAGTGCCGATGCCGTTGTGTTTTTAGAGACTGTCCCACAATTTATAGAGGACTGCTCAAATCGTCCCAGGCCTTTTCTTGGTGCCAGTTCAGCACCCATTATTATAAAGGACTTTTTTGAAGCCAGCTCCAAACTTAATTCAAGTGAAAAACAATATCAGCATGCGCCGTGGTTGGCAGCACTTGTCAAGTCTTTGGGTTAGGAGGGAAACAGCAGATGGCGATGACCAGAAGATGTCCAACATTCCTCATAAAAATATCTCATCAACTCCAACCAAAACCTCCCAAGGTTGATGATCATGATAATGACCATGATCAGGGCTATAAATTAACTTTTATCATCGTAACTCGCCAAATTTGGCTAGTAGATGTTAACCGTCCTAGCCAAACACACACTCACTATCAGTCAAAGATTTCTTTTCTACTGGCCAAAGTAAATTTTCACCAGTATTTGGCCAGTTGGCTGGTGTTAATTTAGAGCCCTGATTATGATTATGATTATGATGAGGATACAGTCTCTTTTTAAAAAAAAATATTTTTTTTGGTGTGTTTTTTTTTCGACTTTATTTGATAGGACAGCGTGAGAGGTGGATAGGAAGCGAATTGGGAGAAAGACGGGGAGAGGTCGGCAAAGGACTGGGCCGGGACTCGAATCCGGGTCAGCCGCATGGCAGGCGAGTGCCCTACTGGTTGGCCACGGCAGGGCCAGGATACAGTCTCTTGACATGGCACACAACACACAAGCACAGACCTTCAAAGGTCAATGTCTGTATGTTAACACAATCCTCTTTCTGTCAATAGTATTGATACAAATATCTTACTGACATGGTTTTCAAACATGCACTCACGCAAACCACTATCTTTCAAAGTCGGACGTTACTGATTCTGATATGTTGGCAGCACAACCTCACACACACACATGCACGCACGCAGGCAGGCACGCAACACGCACACATGCATACTCACATGCACACATACACACCTGAACCCATACCCATCCACCCCCAACCCCCCAACCACACACACACACACACACACACACACACCCCTCACACAAACACACCTGCTCCCACAATCCCCCAAACACACACACACACACACACACACACACACACACACACACACACACACACACACACACACACACACACACACACACACACACACACACACACACACACACACACACACACACACACACACACACACACACACACACCCCACAGCACGGACCTGGTCCTGGAACATGGCTCCCCCAAAGGCCCATATGGCAGCAAAGGCGAAGTAGAGTTCGTAGAGCTCCTTGGGGCAGTCGGGCGGCGTGTGCTCGGGGGTCAGCAGACACTCCAGGAGGTAGCACAACATCTGCACCTGACTCTGCTCCGGGATAGGGATGATCTTCTTAAACCTTCACAAAAAATATTTAAAAAAATATATCAAATATATAACAAGCACATTAAACATCTGGACTAAGCTCTGCTCTGATATTCTTAAACCTTCACAAACACAACATGGACATACTGAAATATTATATATTATATTTATCATGAACACAGTTAGGTTGCATATTTAACATTAATTGGCCAGTGTCCAATAACATCTGGTCCATGCCCTGCTCCGGGATAGGGATGATCTTCTTAAACTTTCACAAACACAACATGGACATTTAAATATATGACATATTATATGGTATTATCATGAACACAGTTAGGTTGCATATTTAACATTAATTGGCCAGTGTCCAATAACATCTGGTCCATGCTCTGCTCCGGGATTGGGATGATCTCCTTAAACCTTCACAACATGGACATGGACATATAAAATAGTATAGATAATATATAGATAGATAATATATAAGAACATAACAAAAAAATATATTATATTTAAAAATATATAAGAACGTAACAAAGCAAACATTAACTAAGCACACTAAACATCTGCTCTTAAACCTTCACAACACAACATGTAAACATGAGAATATACGAGACAGAAGAAAATAAACAGGGCAGGTAGCACAGCATCTGGACTTGGCTCTGCTCCGGGATAGGAGTAATCTTGAACATTCACAACACACTCCAAGGTAAAAAAAATAAAATAAAAAAAACACACTTTTGGCATTGCATGGGATTAGAGAGATGATCGTAAATTTTCACAACACACCACAATGTGTTCAAAATATAAATACATGGGGGGCACTGTGGTACAGCGCGCTAAGCCACCCACATTCGGGCTTCCATGCCCACCCACAAGGACCCCGGTTCGAGTCCGGCCGGGGTCATTCCCCAATACTCCCTTGTCTCTGTCCCATTCGCTTCCTGTCACAATCTTCGACTGTCCTGTCAAATAAATGCATAAAAGCCCCTAAAAATAAATATCGAAATAAATAAATAAATACATAAATGACACAGGATAATAAATAAATAAAACTTCACAAAATAGTCCAACGTCACTCGAGTACATGATCAGGCTGTATGACATGAATTGGGCAGAGTCCAACAAAACACAGTACAGCGTCAAGGGAGAGCGTGATTGGAGCGTAAAGAGGGAATATGATTGAGTTGCATTGCCAGTTTTACTCTCCTGGTTCCATGAATTGGGCAGAGACTAACAGCATCTGGACAGGATAGGGAGGGACGATGCTTCCTAAGCATCCGAAACATCACTGGAGGATCAGAGAACCCCTCCATAATGAGATGAGAAGCATGTGTATTTACACCAGGGGTGTCCAAAATAAGGCCTGGGGGCCGGATGCAGCCCGCCAGATGGTGTAGCCCCTTAATGCACGCCATACCTCCTGTGGCACGCCGTAATAGTCATTGGAAGTTAACTACTATAGTACTACACTACTATGACAGTGCACCGGGCCTTTAGTAATACATTACGACTTGGTCATTGCCATTCTGGTAACAGCTCATTTATAATGCTGTGTCTTAAGGGGTTAATCCGGCTTTAATATAGAGGGGAAAAAAACTAAATCTCTATCCCATTACAAAGTTGCTGCAGGTGTCTGATATTTCAGGTTGTCAGTACTTGACAAAGAGTTTGCCTTTTTTGCTCGCCATTTACAGTCGATGCTCCTGATATGGCCCCTGAAAACCACCTCTAGAGGATTGACTAAGAAAGGCTACGTTTACATGAGACATTCCATTCATAATGAACTAACTTAAATTCTGAATAAAGCTCAATTCCGCTTGAAAATGTCATATTAACACTTCACAATTCGGAATTAAATGAAAGATCAAAGTAAACTACACGGAACTATTTAATTCGGAATCATTAATTCAGAATTAAAAACAGCATGTAAACGTAGCCAGTGTGATTCCAACATGAAGCAGAAATCTGCAACATTTTACTATTACATTACTGGTCCTGTGAATGAAATGGAATTTTACCGATTTTTTTGTTATGGCTTTTAGAGGGCATTGCATTTGAACACTTATGCTCAAGAGTTAATTGACTATCCTTGCTGTATGAATTAGGCAGAATGTAACACCATCTGGTGCATGCCCTGCTGCAGGACAGGGATGTTCTTTTTAAACCTTCACATCACAGCACGGAGCATGTCAACACCTTTGTGATGAGAAAGACAGAATTTCATTAACAATATTGGGTACTAATTTATTTTCCCATTTACATGAATTAGGTAGTCTGAGCAGTAAGGCCCCAATGAGAACTGAGAACTGGCCTTGATGACACGGAGACAGAAGTCTGATACAGAGGGGCTGTGGTTGAAAAACAATGGTTTTGCAGTGGTACTGAAAATCTCAACACCATTCATTGCTATTTTTGATCATCTTATATTTGTCCATGTCATGCATTATCCCATGCGTAAAAGCCATGGTCACAAAGTGTATTACTTCCCACATTCATAATGTAATGATGAGTGAGGAATTTCATGCTCAATTGACACCAAGAGGACAGACTGTAAAAACGCTATCACTGAAACCTGCTGTAGGATAGTGATGCTGAATGTGTAACTGTTTTAATTCTCTTTGTTTTTATTTGAATCAAAAAAGAGATGGGAGATGTAAAAATAATTCTAATATTTGGTTCAGACTTGGTTCCTCTTTCTCTACGTGTCTGGTTTAACTCTGTCTCTGTGTGCACTCTGGTGAACACCTGCAAGAATGGCTCTGCTGCTGATAAGAGGGGAGGGGAGTAAGGGCCTCCGCATATCGGCTTCAACAAAGTGCTGTGCACTGCTCTGCCAATGTTCTATTCCATTGTTGTCAATACAACCCCGCACACCGGCGTCGATGTCCACGGGCATTCGCGGATGTCGGCAAACGATTAGAGGCGAGTTCTATTTTGTCGGAGCCGTCCCATTTCACTATCCATGCTATGTTCCTGTGAGATTGGGTTTGGGGGTCGGAATTCTGTCGGAAGCGAAAGTGCTCCGCAGTGCTGTTGGAGGCCCTTACTCTCCCCGCTGAACTCTATGACTTCTGTGAATATCCATTCCTCTGTTTCATGTCATTAAACAGACCGTACCGGAAGGCAGAGTGAGTGAGCGTTCTGAAAGCCAAAAGAGCAAGTTCTCTGCATCTCGGATCTCTCTCTCTCTCCTTTCGCGAAAGCCAATTGTAAACTCTGATCAATTTGTCGTGGTCTCGTTGTCTAATTAATTCGCTTGAATTAATTTCCTTCCCATAATCCGGTGTTATCTCTCTCGGTAGTAACATGCGGCTGGCGCTGCTCTGCGGAGACACGGACAGCAGAGCTGCTGCATTTCGCACCAGGCATTTTAACCCATTTTGTCCTAAGCCCTTTTTGGGAAAGGGTGTCCTCTGCCTAATAAATCCCAAATATTTCAGCCTCCGAAGCACATACAAACATGAAATGAGTTGCATTTATAAGCTAGGACCCTTGTTTTGCCTTAGAATGTGTTCATTCAGCTCCAACTTACACATATCTTGAATAAAACAGCTCAAATCTCAAGAACCTGAATGCAGCGTATGTGTGTCTCCAGGACACAATGGGTTAAGTATGTACTTTATGCATCTCTATGATGGCATAATATTTCTGCATGCTTTGTGTGTGTGTGTGTGTTATGGGTTGTGTGTGTTACGCGGCAGCTATGTAGTACTGTATGTGAAAGACAAATTTCCCTCGAGACAAATAAAAAGAATTTTGAATCTTGAATCATCTCTCAACCATCTCAATCCTACCTGGCCGGCCCAGGTCCCCACAGTAGCTGAACCAGAGAGAGTAGAGAGAGAGAGGTTCCATTGGCCCATTGTTTCCTGGTTCTATTATGGCCCCCCTTAGGCAGACCTAGGCAGACCTAAGGACTGTTCTATTCATTGTAGGAGCATTATGACACACCCCTTTAGGCAGACCGGAACCTGGTCACGTTAGGTGCCCATAGAAACCTATTATGTTGGCATATCTCTATAGAATATCTCTGACTGAACACTGCACAGTATAAGAATGAACTCTATTGCACCTACAGTACTGTACGTACATATTGTAACAACTTTAAGCTTCATATTTTATTTTACTGTCCCAGGTTTATTAGGAACAAATAAAATGTGCGCCTGCACTGCGCCATATGGATAGGCTTAGGGTTAAGGAAAGGGGCTCATAACATCACACATGCTCCTCCAAGACGACACACTAAAAAGGTACACTGTAAAATAAAGTCATCCAAGGTTGAAATATATGATGTCTCTCTCTCTCTCTCCCTCTATACCTCTCACTTTCAAACTGATGCTTTATTTTATGTATTTTTTACGACTGTCTTCAGACTACAGGCTTAAACTTTAATAGAGTTTTCTTATCCATGCAGGTTATGTTGAAATAAAGTATAGCACATTAAATCCCTCAGGATATTGCTTGAATGAATAGGGAACAATGTCAAAAATGAAGTAAAAGAATAATATTCGAGAAGTTGTTACCTTGTTAGCATTGTCTCCAGGCATGATGGGAGGGAATTTTCAAACAGGTGTGTGTGTGTGTGTGTGTGTGTGTGTGTGTGTGTGTGTGTGTGTGTGTGTGTGTGTGTGTGTGTGTGTGTGTGTGTGTGTGTGTGTGTGTGTGTGTGTGTGTGTATGCGTGCGTGCGTGCGTGTGTGTGTGTTACCTTGTCCTCAGTGTCTCCAGGCACGGTGGGAGGTACTTGTCAAACAGAATAGTCAAGTTGGCCTTCTCTGATTGGACCTCCCGGCTGTCAATCCAGCTGGACACAGGGGGGTTCCAACCCAGATCAGCAGGGTTTATATACAGGATACCTGCAGAGGACGGAGAGAGGGAGAGAGAGAGAGAGAGAGAGAGAGAGAGAGAGAGAGAGAGAGAGAGAGAGAGAGAGATAAAGAGGAAGAGAGAGACAGAGAGAGGGAGAGAGAGAGAGAGAGAGAGAGAAAGAGGAAGAGAGAGAGAGAGAAAGAGAGAGGGGAAGAGAGAGAAAGAGGGAGAGGAAGAGAGAGATAAAAAGGAAGAGGAAGAGAGAGAGAGAGAGAGAGAGAGAGAGAGAGAGAGAGAAAGAGGAAGAGAGAGAGAGAGAGTGGCTAACCAGCTCTGAAGAAAGTGGCAGAGGTGGCTGCGTGCATGCATGCGTTTGTGCGTGCGTGCGTGCGTGCGTGCGTGTGTGTACGTGCACACGCGGCCGTGTGTGTGTGTGCGTGCGTGCAGTTAGCACACAACACAAATTGCATAATCAGAGCCACACAGAATGAGTAACATATAGGCATACTCTACAGGGGCGGAGTTAAAGGAAGGGCCAGCAGGGCATTTGTCCCCTGGCCCAGGGCACTCTTGTAAGGACACTATTGTGACCCTGGGGGCCGCATTTGTTCCACCAATGATACTCTATGCAGTGTTTCCCACAGAAATTTTGGAAACTATGGGGGCAGCCGGGGTTTATTTTGGCCGGGGGGGGGGGTCTTCTCACACGGGCCTTTTTTTGGGTGGGGGGTGGGGGGAGGGGTGTATTCTTGCAGCGTAAATGCAAAACGGCAAAACAATGACTACAGTATGATATTGGCGCATGGAGAAACTGTAGGCCTGGGCCTATATTTCAGCCATTTATATTTTGAGAAATAAGGCTACATAAGATTTTACCCATGACTTGTATAATAGTAGTACATTGTCATTGTCAAAAAATGCAGTACAGTGAATAATTTCTGTTTACAACACAGTTTCAGTCGTCCCTCATGCAGGGGTCTGGGAAACAATAATAAAACAAAATAGGAGCAGAGATAAGAATTTAAGAGCACTGTGAAATTGTTAACGCATAGACAAAAAGGGTCTTAGAGGGTAGGCTATGCCTTTTCCCCCACACATATCTGTAGGCGTACACATTCTACATGAGGGGTGCTGGTCACAGGGCCAGTTTTTTCCAAATCCCTCCCATTAAAAGAGCTGAACAACATATTACACATTTATGTCTATATTCACATTCATTACACATTAATTTCTATATGCAGCCCGATGTCTCCTCTGCTGTGTCAATGAAGGTCTGTCACCAAACTCATTACAACTGTAAAACAAAGCCTAGGGAGTGTTAGTAAACTCATCCCAACTGTCCCTTCTCTGAAGGTTTTTTTATATTGCTCCCAAACCCAAGTAAACTACAACAACTTGACTAGGCTTTTGATCCCTGTCTTTCAAGCACTTGTGGTTCTCTCTATAGCAGGGGTGCCCAACCTTTTTTAACCAAGATCTACTTTTGAAGTTGATGGTCTGCCGTGATGTACCAAGTCAAATTCAAGGATGTCAGTATGAAAATTTAAGACCACCATTTATTAATCACCATTATTATGAACAAAATGTTTTCAGTAGGCTACTATGGCCGTATCTTTTCAGTGTATCTTTACAAAGCAATGCAGCACTGATAGTATGCAGAGATAATTTCAGTCATACACAAGTCATAAACAACTGAAACAATTTCAAAATGATAAACATTTGGTATATAAAAGGCACATAGGCCCTATTTCTAAAATATGATGAAGCATTATCATGCCTTCAGTGGTATAGGCTACAAATTAAAAAGGGCTCAGAAATTCACCATTTGTTATGGGTAAATAGTAGGCTACTATGAGAGAGAGAGAGACAGAGACAGAGAGCAATGAGAGAACTCATTGGATTGGTTAACACCCCTGTTAAGTGTGACTTCTTCTATGAAGTTTTTTTTCCCCAGCTCTCTGGGACAGTAGCACAGCAAAGGCTTTCTATTGTGAGTTTGGCCAATCGTTTTGTCCACAACTGAAGCAAGAAACAGCACAAATTGAAGTGAATTCCATACATGTCAACAACTAACATTTCCCTTACACGCGGCACGCGATGTAAACGCAGTTAGCGATGATGCATGCGACTAGCGATTTGGACGAAGATCCTCGCATATCGGCGTGTCATAACGTATCGTTGCGCACATGTTCTGTTACTCACCCGATGTTACACGTGTGCACACATGAATCAACTGTAATACCCTTACGGTCACTTCCTAATGCTTTCCCCTCATTCTGTGTTACCGTGGGACTACTTATCTAACCAGAGTCTATAGCAGAAATATTCTAGTAGGATGTATTTACTCCAGGAGGAAAATGCGAAGGAAATTCAAAATCGTAATTCAAATCGTTTTTAACAAAAACGGATATCGTTAAAAAAAAGTAAAAAAAAAAAAAAGTAAAAAAAAAATTTTTTATTTTATTTTTTTTATTTTTTTTACATTTTCGGAAACTATGGCGGCTAAATTTAAACTATGGCGGGCCGCCATTGTTTCCTCAATGTATGGGAAACACTGCTATGCCAGTGATTCTCAAACTTTTTCAGACTGAGGACCACTTAATCCCCCCAAAAATGTTCAGGCACCACCTGTCAGCTGAATTGACAGTTGACGGTTGCCAAGTCCACACTGCTAATTTTGATGCAAATCACTTGTTATTCACATTTACAAGCCTGTCTTATTGTTTGTGGTGAAAATATGACTTCAGATATGTTTGGCTTTATAATAATGTTACACATATAGCCTTCTGCTAGCTTGTCTTGGAAAAAATAGAAATCCCCTTGCAGACCACCTGAGCTCTGTCGCGGACCACCAGTGGTCCCCAGACCACACTTTGAGAATCACTGCTCTATGCTTTCTCTTCATCCAGACACCACACCACACCACACCGCTCCACTCTACTGTACTGTATACGCCAGGTTATGTTATATTATGTTCAGGTTTGAGTCTTGCCATAACAAGGGGTACTCGCCGGCTTCCTGTCTGGCAGTCAGGGGGAGGGATGCTGAAGTGGATGGACTGGAGGGCAAGGGATGTGAGAACAAATGTGGACAACCACAGCACTACGTGAGTGTGTGTGTGTGTGTGTGTGTGTGTGTGTGTGTGTGTGTGTGTGTGTGTGTGTGTGTGTGTGTGTGTGTGTGTGTGTGTGTGTGTCTGTGTGTGTGTGTGTGTGTGTGTGTGTGTGTGCGTGTGTGTGTCTGTGCGCGTGCGTGAGTGTGATTGTCTGTGTGTCTGTGTGTGTGTGTGTGTGTGTGTGTGTGTGTGTGTGTGTGTGTGTGTGTGTGTGTGTGTGTGTGTGTGTGTGTGTGTGTCTGTGCGCGTGCGTGCGTGAGTGTGCTTGTCTGTGTGTCTGTGTGTGTTTGTCTGTGTGTGTGTGTGTGTGTGTGTGTGTGTGTGTGTGTGTGTGTGTGTGTGTGTGTGTGTGTGTGTGTGTGTGTGTGTGTGTGTGTGTGTGTGTGTGTCTGTGGTCTGACCAGCTCTGGAGACGGTAGCAGGGGTGGCAAGGCGCAGATGGCTGTGTCTGTGTGTGTGTGCGTGTGTGTGTGTGTGTGTGTGTGTGTGTGTGTGTGTGTGTGTGTGTGTGTGTGTGTGTGCGTGTGCGTGTGCGTGTGCGTGTGCGTGTGTGTGTGTCTGTGTGTGTGTCTGTGCGTCTGTGTGTGTGTGTGTGTCTGTCTGTGTGTGTGCTATCTGACCAGCTCTGGAGACGGTAGCAGGGGTAGCGGTGCGTAGATGACTGATCTCGAAGAGCAGCCTCATGGTCGGGTTGAGAGGGATGCGCTCATTACTGGCCAGAGTCAAGACCTGCAGAGCGCACGCGCAAACACACACACACACACACACACACAGACACACACACACACACGCGCACACGTGCACGCCCGCATGCTCACACACACACACACACACACACACGCACGCACACACACACACACACACACACACACACACACACACACACACACACACGTGCACGCCCGCATGCACACACACACACACACACACACACACACACACACACACACACACACACACTCACGCATGCATCCGCGCATGCACACAGTCAAACACTCAAACACACACACACACACACACACACACACACACACACACACACACACACACACACACACACACAACAACACACACACACACACACAACAACACACACGCAAACAGACAAACAAACAATGTCAAGTCAGTGGGGAGCCCTATGTCTCCAATTTGTCTCTGTCTTTCTTCTTTTTAACAAAGACAACGGTCCACATGGAATCAATTCACTTTGAAATGTTTCATTTCAGAATTAAATGCTAATGCTTGGTCACTATGCTACATATCACACAAAAAAATCAATTTCGATATAGCAAAAATAATTTCAATGTGCAGTTCCCTTTTGCAATTTGCACTACACAGCCAGTTGAGCCCATGTGTCTATTCTGAGTATCGTTGAACCAATGCATTTGACCAAATAAGCCTCTGGTATTGGATACGTTACTGTAAAAAACATTCCTTCTTACAAAATGTTTGTGCTAATGTACATTTTTGTTAAAAAAAGCAAAACCCGAACAAACAAACAAAAAATACAAACAAACAAAAACGAACTCTGTGTGGCATTTGTGCCTATTACTCCACATTTCCTTTGTGTCAGCGAATGTAGCATGCTCTGATTATGTCATCGAAGTGGCTTTGGATGAAAGCATCTGCCAAATGCAATGGAATGCAATGTGATAGGAGTCCCCTCC
>NC_085873.1:19942760-19950260 GCF_034702125.1 Engraulis encrasicolus
GCAGGCCAAGGCAGTGTGTTATAAGATAGATATTCTTCACATCTCTGTTTTGTCCGATTCAATCCAATCTGGCAACCCCAGACTCCAGCAGGAAAAATAGGCCTATAGTCTAGCCCCGTACCATTTAGAAGCTATGGGCCTATAGTCTAGCCCCGTACCATTTAGAAGCTATAGGCCTATAGTCTAGCCCCGTACCATTTAGAAGCTATGGGCCTATAGTCTAGCCCCGTACCATTTAGAAGCTATGGGATCAAAGGACAGAATTCAAACCGGTCCAAAGTGATGAACTTCATATAATAGCCATTATGTGTCATTACATTACAATTACATTCATTGCATTATACTGATGTGCTAATCCAAAGCGACTTACAGTTATTTACAGGGGATTGGTTGCAGTCCCTGGAGCAATGTAGGGGTGAGGTACCATGCTCAAGGGCACTTCTGCCATCAATGGAGGTGGAGATGGAGGTAAGGGTGGGATTCAAACCTGCAACCCTCTGATCTCAAGACCACCTCCCTAACCATTAGGGCACGGCTATCTTCAAATGAAAAACTGGTCCAAACTTCACAGAACAGCCCTGAGCAGCCGGAAAAAAAAACCCACACACACAGAGCTTTGTGGAGAAAGTCCCTTATCCGTCCTGATCTACCCCTTGTTAGCAGTAATTGGGTGTTCATGACAGGTGCTGTGATTGAAATATGGGTTTTGTACGTCTCTAATTTGTACCCCTAAATCAGGCAGTAAACAAACAAACAAAGCAAACAACAAATCCTTGCAGGAAGCCCAAAAGTAAACATCATTACTCCAGACATAATTACCCAAACCATAAAACAACATTTCAAGCTTTTTTGTCAAAAAACACAGAGACAAATCAGTTCGCACATTTCATATGCAACAGACATTAAAAACAAAACACGAACGGGACCCGGACATGCTGACTGGCGTGCTGAGATGAAGCATCATTTGAAAGTCTATAAAGTCTGGAAAGATTTGCAACCAGCGGAACAACGCCACGTTTTGTCATCCTCACTCTGTTTAACTACTTCATTCAGTTTGTGTTGCTGTTTTGTTTTTTTTCTTGTTTGGCGGTTTCTGTAACAACTTCACCAAACATGTTGCGGAACAACATGACCGACCAATCATGTTCTCTCTCTCGCTCTCTCTCTCGCTCTCTCTCTCTCTCTCTCTCTCTCTCTCTCTCTCTCTCTCTCTCTCTCTCTCTCTCTCTCTCTCTCTCTCTCTCTCTCTCTCTCTCTCTCTCTGTCTTCCTCCCTCCCTCCTCTGGAACAACAGGAGCTCCCAACTTCACTGCTGATTTGTAAACTAAGGGGAAAACACCAAAAAAAGAGATAGCACAAAAAAGCGAAATTCAGAGACATTGGAAAGGGGACCACCTGCGCCCACCTGCTTCATTTTGCTAGTGTCCGCTTTTTTTCACCCATCCCCTCAAACAAAAATTAAACAACGAGAAAGAAAGAAAGAAAGAAAGAAAGAAAGAAAGAAATAGAGAAAGAAAGAAAGAAAGAAAGAAAGAAAGAAAGAAAGAAAGAAAGAAAGAAAGAAAGAAAGGAAGAAAGAAAGAGAGAGTCTGTTGTCTCCTGTTCATCTGGAGGGATGCCACGGTGACTCTGTGTGTGTGTGTGTGTGTGTGTGTGTGTGTGTGTGTGTGTGCGCGCTCGTGTGTGTGTGTGTGTGTGTGTGTGTGTGTGTGTGTGTGTGTGTGTGTGTGTGTGTGTGTGACATGGTCAGCTGGTGACAAGGGGAGAAGGGGTGCGAGGGGGGTGAGGGGGGACTCGCCATATGCTCACAGTGCTGAGCAGACATCAATTCATCCATCAAAGCAAAGCACACTGCTAGCCTAGCCTAGCCTAGCCGAGCCTACACGCTTTGTTTGGGCTTCAAAGCACAGGCTGTCAGTTTGCTGGTTTAGGAGATGTGTGTGTATGTCTATGTGTAGGCATGTGTGTACTTTGTAGATCTGTATATGTCAGTGTGTGTGTGTGTGTGTGTGTGTGTGTGTGTGTGTGTGTGTGTGTGTGTGTGTGTGTGTGTGTGTGTGTGTGTGTGCATGTATGTGTGTGTGTGTGTGTGTGTGTGTGTGTGTGTGTGTGTGTGTGTGTGGTGTCTAGTTTAAACAGCTTGCCAGCGGGAGAAGAGGAGAGGGGAGTCTTGGCACCTGGAGCTCCGCTGCGGAGCACATATGGATTTTAATGACACCTTAACTTTTAATGAGAGCCTTTTTGCTCAGACCCTGTCAAAACTCAACACTCAACTGCTCTTAGTGTGTGTGTGTGTGTGTGTGTGTGTGTGTGTGTGTGTGTGTGTGTGTGTGTGTGTGTGTGTGTGTGTGTGTGTGTGTGTGTGTGTGTGTGTGTGTGTGTGTGTGTGTGTGTGTGTGCCTTTTTTGTTTGGGCCCTGTCAAAACTCAACATTTTTTTTTATTCTTTATAGTTGTCTAAAAGTCAAAACTTCATCTTCTGTCTCGCCAGCAGGGGGGGGGGGGTGCAAAGAAGGGTGTTACCCTTCTGCAACACATACAGTATATGGATAACCAAATAGATATACTGTATACATAAAATAAGTAAGGATAGCTAAACCATCTCTGACAATAACAAAGACCATTTCTCAAAATAAATAAGGCTGCCAAAGAACAGATCACAGACCGAGTGGCATGATAAAAGAAATAATAATTAAAATAATAATAATAATTAATTGCCTGAATGAATGCAAGACTGTATGAATGTATGAATGAATGAACAAGTGCAGACCTGTCTGTGAGTATTTTTTGAATTGCCTGAATGAATGCAAGAATGAATGAATGAATGAATGAATGAATGAATGAATGAATGAATGAATGAATGAATGAATGAATGAATGAGTGAATGAGTGAATGAACGAACGGGTACAGACCTGTCTTTGAGTGGCATGATAAAAAAATATAAAAAAGAAAAAAAATAATAGTAAATAAATTGCCTGAATGAATACAAGAATGTATGAATGAATGAATGAATGAATGAATGAATGAATGAATGAATGAATGAATGAATGAATGAATGAACGAACGAATGAACAGACGAATACAGACCTGTCTGTGAGTGGCGTAATGACGAGGCGAGGGGTGTTGCCGAGGTACTCGTAGGAGTAGAGGAACTGGGCATCGCAGATGTTGGCATAGCAATGTCTGTCCTGGTCATCCCAGCGGTGCCTCAACTGGGACAGCCACACGAACGCCTGGGAGTTCTCCACCTGATACAATACAAGATAACAATATGATAGATAAATAGACTGGTAGCTAACAGACCAAACAGTACAAGTCAAAAAAAATCCTCAGATCTCTCCTCCTGTGGTTTAAAACACACACACACACACACACGTATTTGTATAGGTACTCTAGGTGTAATGTATGCTTACTGTCTATGTCCAATTGTCTATGTCTAATTGTCTATGTCCACACCTGGTCTATGTCTGCAGGGGAAGTAAGAAAGACCATAGGTCCTACAGGACATTACTGCATACATACTTACATTACATTACATTACATTACATTACATTGCATTTGGCAGATGCTTTATAACCAAAGCGACTTTCAAAAGAGGACATAATCAAGCCAACATCACAAGCAAATACAAAGTGCACAGGAGATATACAGAACAACAAGTGCAGTTGCAAAGAGGGTTATTTATTTATATTATTTTTTTTATCATAAAGAGTAAATAACGAGTACACACACACACAAACTAAACTAAACTAAACTAAACATCATGTCAGGAGTCTGCCCTGGGGCAAGGCCAGTTCAAGCATTAGTCTAGTAGATTCTCTCGAAAGAGGAATGTCTTTAGTTGTTTCTTGAAGGCTGCAAGAGATGTGCTTAGTCTTGCTGCCTCTGGGACACCGTTCCACCACTTGGGTATCACAACAGAGAACAATCTTGACTGGGAAGTACCTAGAGCCACTGGATGGCAGAGCCAGGCGGCTTGTGCTGGATGAGCGCAGTTCTCTTCCAGTAACATAAGGCGTTAGTAGGTCCTTCAGATAAGCTGGGGCCGTTCCTGTGATGGTTTTGTAGGCAAGGGTCAATGCCTTGTGCTTGGTGACTTACAACACAACACAATACAGAGTACAAGATGACATTATATAACCAAGGTGGTCTCGCGCAGTCCGTCCCCCTCGGGGCCGTGTACTCGCCACCTCTCTGGTTATCACATCGGTTCAGGTTTATTAGTCACAGCACGATACCGTTGGACTAAAGGACCAGTCCGATAGCCCAACGCTACCGATACTGTATGAGGTTTACTAACGTTCCACGCCACATTCTGCTAGTTGGCCTCCATTACAATTACACAACTCAAGCCAACATGACACAACTGTACATAGAAGACAACACCAGAAGACAATGAAGATCATTCCAAAACACAGAAATGGAGACGACACCGCACAACTCAGCACAACACAACACAACATAAGCCAATACAGCACAATGGAAACACAACATTACACAACACAACACAACATGGGACACAACACAACACAACACAATACAACACAACACAACACAACACAACACAACACAACACAACACAACACAACACAACACAACACAACACAACACAACACAACACAACACAACTCAACACAACACAGCACAACACACGTCAGATAACACAAAACAAGACTCACTGAAGCTGATGCAAATTGCAGTAAAAGCCCCCTTTGTGTAACGCTGGCTGACTTTCTATGCAATACCAATGGGATTTACTGGCAATTCCTGGCTCAGTCTGAAGAGATACCAAATGTCAATGATAGCAGCAGGGATTTAATCGTGTAAGAATGCACTGCATCTTATCTGAATATGACAATGCCTACGTATGCAAATCGCTGATGCTAATACATCTTTTCGCACTTTTCAACAAAAAAACTCATTTCATTACTAGAAAAAAAATAGACAAACAGAAATTCCATTACTGGGATGTGAAGAACAATTTGAAAGGGTGCAGTCAATCTTTTGTATCAGTCTTGCTCTAAGCTTTTCCCCAGGCTTCAAACAGCAAGAGAGATAGGAAGAGGAGATACAGGAAATGACCTCATGCCAGGTTCACGCTCAAATATAATGGTGGTTGTTGGTCAACCACAGGGATAGGGAAGGGAACCTATGTCTCGGTGACCCATTTGAGGTTGTCTTATTCGGCCCCCAACAAAACTTTCATGTTAGGCTGTTTCACATGAAATATTACATGATTTGTAAAGAAAAGTTAGAAATTACATTTGCAGTACAATTTAGTTATATTCAGGGGACCTTGTGAAGGTGGGGTCTGATTTAAAGGTGGCCGCCTTCAATAGGCCTAAAGTGCAGGGGCAAATTCTGGCTTGTGTTCATAGTACGGCCCCTGGAGGACTTTATAAAATTTGAAGTGACCCCTCGAATGAAACTGGTCAACTGTGTTGTGTGGTAGAAACCCGAAACTGGTAGAAATAGAATGGAAGCAGAGAGTCTGAACCGTATGGACCTTTCCCTTTTTTTCTTGGCATCCTTTTTTCCAGTTTTTAAATACATGATATGGGCACTTCTAACGAACTAATTAGCCTCACCTGCAATGACCCCAACATATCCCCTCACCTCCCCGGCAGCACTGTATCTTCTGAGCCCCATGATCTCTGACCTTTGCTGTGACCTCTCCTGTGACCTGTGTGGTGACCTCTGCGGTGACCTCTGCCACAATGTCCCTTGGCTCTACTCCACGTCCACCTCATCCTATTATTTTATGTTTTGGATTTCTTTTGTTGTACTTTGGTTAAATGCCTATTGGAATTACTAATTAAAATCTTCTTCCTATCCACTTGCTTAAGGCACAGTGAACCCCTAGCTCCTCGACCTTGGCCGTAGCTTATACTCTGAGTAACGACCTTGGCCATAGCTTATCTTCAAAGCAATGACAGTGGCCACTACGGTACATCTCTGGCCACATTGAGCCATATTGAACACCCCCCACATGACAGCGGTCACAGCTTACTGTACCTTCTGGGTGTCTGTGGCGTGTATGTCGATGTGACTGAGATGACCCTGGCTATGGATTACCTTCTGACCAATTATCTTGTCCATGGCTTACCTTCTGTTTTATGTTTAGTTGAATACTTATTGAAATTGGTGATAAAACCACCTACTTACAAGTACTTAAAGGGACACTGTGCAGGAAATGGTCAAAAAAGGTACTGCAACTATGCTGCTTATTGAAATTGGGCTGCCTATTGCCAAAATTGATCTTTACATGAAAGTTTACTGAGTAATAAACAAATATTTTCTAGTATGGTCCAAGTAAAGTCATTTTTGCAGCTAAAAATGGCTATTTTTGGAAATTCAAAATGGCAGACCATGGAGAAGATCCCCCTTTTCATGTATGAAAAGTGCAATTTTTCCAGTCATAATGAATACTTAGAATTTGATGCTGGTGGTAAGTATTCATGAAAAAGGTAACATTAGTGAATGTATGGTAAAAAAGCCGCAAGAAATTGATCCGGGAGTGTGGCTTTTTTTACCATATATGAACTTTGCTGTTTGCTCGCACCCAAAGACCTTGTAAGAAACTTTTCGGAGTTGAGCGCACTTTCTCTACTAAACATTAGTGAATGGGCAGCATGAATTCTGGAAATTAACAACTAAAAATCTCACACAGTGTCCCTTTAATGCACAGTAAACCACATGGCCAGGGTTGCTAGATTACTTCCAGACCAATAAATGCAAAAAAATCCACCTGTAGGCACTAAATCCCCCCAATTTGAGCTCATCTGTATTGATTTCTATGGCCATAAATCTTGGGGGGGAAAATATGGCCAAGACAGTTAGATGATCATCCTAAACAGCCCAAATGGGAGGGAAAGCTTACCTTCTGGAAACCCTGCCTTGGCCGTGCGGTACAGTAGCTTACCTTCTGAGCCATGCCGTCTCTGGCATGACACACATACTGTAGTGATCATTGTCATTCTGGAAACAGCACATCTATAACGCTGTGACATAATGGGTGGAAACACAGTGGACCTCAGTCATGGAGGAGAGCACTGGTTAATTATCCCCCCCACCAACCTGGCGGGTTGGGAGTCGAACCGGCAACCTTTGGGCTATAAGTCTGATGCCCTAACCGCTTACCCATAACTGCCCATAACTTCCTAGCCACCTGCATGTACTTACAACACAACACACATCATGGCTTTACGGTACATAGCGGTGACATTCACTGGCCATAGATGACCTTCTGAGGAATGACCTTGGCCTTATGACCCATGACCTTACCTTCTGGGCGATGACCTTGGCCACCACGTCTCTGGCGTGGACGTCGATGGTGCAGATGGTCATGACCTTCTGCCGGTCGCCGGGCGTCAGCTGGCCAATCAGCAGCGTGATGAGGGCGTTCAGCTGGCCCACCTGCAGAGGTGTCAAAAGTGAAAGGTCTTCATGGCATTCTCATAGACCTCTGTGTGTGTGTTTGTGTGTGTGGGTGTATGTGCGC
>NC_085873.1:19962760-19965260 GCF_034702125.1 Engraulis encrasicolus
CTATATGTATTATCAAGTACATGGATGTAAACCAAACCAACAACGGGGTTCTCTAAAAATATAGAAGTGCAGGTCTTCAGAAATGGAGTTAGGGGGTTTTGCATCTGAACTCTTCAAGTGTATACTTTGTACATGTCCAGCCGTGGCCTAGAGGTTAAGGAGATGGACTTTAGATCAGAGAGTTGCAGATTCGAATCCCTTCCACTCCCTGCCTCACGCTATGGCTGAGGTACCCTTGAGCAAGGCACCTAACCCCATATTGCTCTAGGGACTGTAACCTACACCCTGTACCTAAAAACAAATAACAATAATAAGAAGCTTTGAATGAAAAGTGTGAGCAAAGTGCAATGTAATAATGTACAAGGTTGGCTTGAGCAAGGCACCTAACCCCATATTGCTCTAGGCACTGTAACCAATACCCTGTACCTAAAAACAAATAACAATAATAAGTAGCTTTGAATGAAAAGTGTGAGCGAAGTGTAATGTAATAATGTACGAGGTTGGCTGAGGTGTCCTTGAGCAAGGCACCTAATAGGTGGTGGGCCCAGTCTCATATCTTGTCAGTTTGTTGGTGTTAACGAGTGGCAACTTTATTTTTGCTTATGTAACCCCCTGACAACCCATTAATCAATATTTTGGCTGTTGCCATCCTCAAAACTTGCACATTGATTTATAAAAATGACAACAAAAACTAGCCGACCGAGTGACTTCACGTCAACGAGGCAGAATACAGCTAGCTACCCGGAACCGTCAGATTTCATGGCAAAAAGTTACAAGTTGGGGGGTAAGTGGACTCACTTGTTGTGTACATGTAAAGAAAAAAAATCTCTCAAACTTTCAGAAATGCTCTTTTTTTTCTGTTAGTGTTCGGTTGTCTGACCATCATTAGGCAGCGAGAGATAAATGTCAAAAAGAGGACAGGTCTGTTCCCTCAAAGCAATAGAGCAATGAGGTGACGGGGTAGATCAATTCGCCAAAAAACTATGTGTCAGTAAAGAAATGCAAGCTGTGTTATTTTTTCCAGTAACAGCAAAATGGTCAGGAATGAAATGCCTACGTTGTTTCAATGATTAGGTGAATTATCTGCCTATGAAAAAAGCCTGATATGCGGATAAATATTCCCTTTTCAACTTTGAGGGGCGGAGACTTCCCATTGACTGTGCATTATGTGACGTCATCCCCAGTCTTTTTTATTTTCGTTATTTTTTAATATCAACGTGCAACTTTTCAGCGTGGCAACAGCCAGAATATTGCTTTACATATTGTCAGGAGGTTATATTAGAAAAATCAAGTTGCCACTCGAGAGTGAGAACGAAACTCGTTTTCTAAAGGAGCTACGAAATCTAGCCCACAGTCTATAACCCCATATTGCTCTAGGGACTGTAACCTACACCCTGTACTTAAAAACAAATAACAATAATAAGTACATTTGAATAAAAAGCGCCAGCTAAGTGTCATGTAATAATGCACAAGGTTGGCTGAGGTGTCCTTGAACAAGGCATCTAACCCCATATTGCCCTAGGTCAGGGATGTCAAACTCAGGCCCAGGGGGCCAAATCTGGCCCGCGGAGTAATTTTATTTGGCCCGTGAGGTAATTTTATTTGGCCCGCGAGGTAATTTCAAATGTGTATTACAGTTGGCCCTCATACATCATTAATGTATAGTGTACCAAGACTTGAACATGAAATTTGGTGTGTCACAGAAGTATGAGTGGGCCCAGGCCAATGACACAGCTCACACTCCTATGCAACACAATATGTGCCAGTGTGTGTGAGATTTATCTATAAATATTAAGTGCGTGCCGGCACGATTTTTGTCCATTTATTAAAAATACATTTTCAGTTCGGCCCGATTTTGAGCCTCAGTTAATTTGAGTTTGACACCCCTGCTCTAGGCACTGTAACCTACACCCTGTACTTAAAAACAAATAACAATAATAAGTAGCTTTGAATGAAAAGTGTGAGCGAAGTGTCATGTAATAATGCACAAGGTTACCCACCTGCCCTGAATGTTCTCCAGTTTATTGAAGAGTCCCGGCTTGTTAGTGGCCTCGATGATGTTCGGCGTTTTGTGGGTCTCGTTTGCCAGCCGTTTGAAATCTGTGTCGATGCCGTCAAAACGAACGGAGTCCTGTGGAGAGAAGATGATGACGATGATAAGATATGATGTTAACAAGGGGCCATGCAAACGGTACAAACCTGGGGTGAATTTCTGGAAACCATAGTTGCTAACTTCATTAGCTACTTGGACGCTTTCAGTGCAAACTAGCTAACAACTACGCTTTCGAGAAATGCACCCCTGCAGTGTTAATTCAACACTAAGAGAGTACTCTGGCACCAAATACACTCTGGAAGATGTTAAATCGGCTCTTTCAGTGTTGAATGGACAAAAAAAACGTCTTTGACCCTTATACAGTTTCTGCTACCTGCTCTATATCCATTATCTGCATTTGTGTGAATCTACTCAGTGACTCCAACATGTTACAGACAGTTAATTGTC
>NC_085873.1:19970260-19982760 GCF_034702125.1 Engraulis encrasicolus
AGCACCTAATGTATACTGTATAATGTAATGTATACCTAGTATTGCCATGGTAATGAGGTTTTTTTTTACCTTCATTTAACCAGGGGAAAAAATCACATCGAGTTAAAAAAAAATCTCTTTTTCAAGTGAGCCCTGACCAAGGCAGCAGCACACATTACATTCTCAGAGACAGGGCACAGACAAAACAAAAAGGATTAAAATAAGTGTAAAGATAAAGTGCAGCACAGTAAGAATAATATACATAAAACAAGGTTAGAAATTAGTAAAGTATACCTAGTGTTGCCATGGTAATGTATACCTAGTGCTGCCATGGTAATGTATACCTAGTGCTGCCATGGTAATGTATACCTAGTGTTGCCATGGTAATGTATACCTAGTGCTGCCATGGTAATGTATACCTAGTGTTGCTATGGTAATGTATACCAAGTGTTGCCATGGTGATGTGTACCTAGTGTTGCCATGGTAATGTATACCTAGTGTTGCCATGGTGATGTATACCAAGTGTTGCCATGGTGATGTATACCTAGTGTTGCCATGGTAATGTATACCAAGTGTTGCCATGGTGATGTATACCTAGTGCTGCCATGGTAATGTATACCTAGTGTTGCCATGGTGATGTGTACCAAGTGTTGCCGTGGTAATGTATACCAAGTGTTGCCATGGTGATGTGTACCAAGTGTTGCCATGGTAATGTATACCTAGTGTTGCCATGGTGATGTGTACCTAGTGTTGCCATGGTGATGTATACCTAGTGTTGCCATGGTGATGTATACCTAGTGTTGCCATGGTAATGTATACCAAGTGTTGCTGTGGTGATGTGTACCTAGTGTTGCCATGGTGATGTATACCAAGTGTTGCCATGGTGATGTATACCTAGTGTTGCCATGGTAATGTATACCAAGTGTTGCCATGGTGATGTGTACCTAGTGTTGCCATGGTAATGTATACCTAGTGTTGCTATGGTAATGTATACCTAGTGTTGCCATGGTAATGTATACCTAGTGTTGCCATGGTGATGTATACCTAGTGTTGCCATGGTGATGTATACCTAGTGTTGCCATGGTAATGTATACCTAGTGTTGCCATGGTGATGTATACCTAGTGTTGCCATGGTGATGTATACCAAGTGTTGCCATGGTGATGTATACCTAGTGTTGCCATGGTAATGTATACCAAGTGTTGCTGTGGTGATGTGTACCTAGTGTTGCCATGGTGTTCTCCTTCTCCAGGATCTGCCTGTGGGCCGTGTCCAGCATCTGATAGGGGCTCTCTGAATCAAACCTGCAATAGGCAATGAAATGAAGATGTTAATGATATTCATCCCTCATGTGTCCAACAGCTGATAGGGGTTCTCGGAGGCAAACCTGCATGAGTTCATGAAAAAAAACCTGTCTGTCTGTCTGTTTTATGGCCGGTTTCTATTTTTCCATCCATCCATCCATCCATCCATCCATCCATCCATCCATCCATCCATCCATCCATCCATCCATCCATCTATCCATCCATCCATCCATCCATCCATCCATCCATCCATCCATCCATCCATCCATCCATCCATCCATCCATCCATCCATCCATCCATCCATCCATCCAGCAATCCATATCCAAAAACACGTCTTATCCAAAGACAGTCTCTGAAAAAATGTGGAAGCCATCGATGGAACGGGATTCAAACCTGCAACCTTCAGATGACAACACCAAGACCTTAACCATTAGGCAAAGGCTTCATTTGTGGCCAATACCTGAATGGTCCGTTGTTCCTGAAGTCCTCTCTGAAGGCATGCTGCTCCACATCAAAGGAGGTGCACCTGTGAAGAATAAAATGCTCTGCTAATTACTCTGTTGGTTGCTTTCCCTCTTTCACTCCAATGTTCATATGATAGTCTGGATCCAGAAGCCATAATCCAGTGCCACATATTCAAAATGACCTGGTTTCCCCTGTCCAATTAGTCAATCACCTGGTTGAATTGGACAGGTAAATCCAGGTCGTTTGGAATATGTGGGAATAGATTGTGGCCTCTGGATCCAGGTTTCCCATCACTGCTATTATAAATAATGGTAAATGTCCATTCCTTCGAGCGCTCAAAGCGCTTTACATTATATGACTCACAATCACCCATTCACACTCTCATTCACACACCAGTGGCAGTGGCTGCCACACAGGATACCGCACTGCCACCAGGAGCAACTTGGGGTTAAGTATGTTGCTCAGGGACACATCGATGAGGTCAAGCAGAGCGGGGCTCGAACCTGCAGCCTTCCACTTGCCCAACGGCTCCTAATACAGTAGTTATGGACAATTTTAACAACTACAGAGAAAACTCTAATCATATACATATACATAATATTATACGTTATACTATATATATTATATATAGATTATATATAGATCATATATAATATAATATAATATAATATAATATAATATAATATAATATAATATAATATAATATAATATAAAATCTGTCCCTCACCTGCGGCGGAGGCTAGCCACCTCGTTGGCCTGCAGGGGAGCCACATGCTGCTTCACCACCACCGCCTGCTTCTTCAGGTTAGCCCACCGCTCAGGCAGCTCCTATAGGGGGGGGGAGAGAGAGAGAGAGAGAGAGAGAGAGAGAGAGAGAGAGAGAGAAAGAGAGAGAAAGAGAGAGAGAGAGAGAGAGAGAGAGAGAGAGAGAGAGAGAGAGAGAGGTTTAATGAGGATTCTTCAGGTTATCCCAGATCTCAGGTAGCTCAGGGGGGGGGTGCTTTTTCAGGTTTTCCCTCTCTCCAGCATCTCTACAGCAACTCAAATTGAGTGTAGACCACATTTGGTAGCTCAGGTAAAAATCTTATGTTTACATACAAAGTATTTGCATTACATACAGTATATGGCTGCCTTTTTTCAAAGCAGTCGCGCCAAGACATACAGTACCTCCAGTTATTTGTAGACCACATCAGGTAACAAAAACATAATGTGATACACAGTGTCCCCAGAGATTCTTTAAGTATATAGAAATATGCCAATGTAATAGGTTGCTATGGGCACCAAACATGACCAGGTTCCGGTCTGCTAAAGGGGTGTGTCATAATACTCCCAGCATTGAATAGAACAGTCCTTAGGTCTGCCTAGGTCTGCCTAAAGGGGGATTTCCCCCCCTCTCCCTTGCAATAATAGAACCCGGAAACAATGGGCCAATGGAACCTCTCTCTCTCTACTCTCTCTGGTATCCCTGCGCGTCATGATATATCTCTACAGTACCTCCAGTTGCTTGTAGACGACGTCGGGCATCTCCTGTTCGTATGTCTTGAGCAGGTCGATGGTCTGCTGTAAGGGTTCGAACATCTGGTCTGTGGTGCTCTGGCGCTCCCTGACGGCCAGCAGGTGACCCATGACCTCCACCAGGCCACCGTAGTCGCCCTCCGACACGCCCCTGCTCAGCCCCGCACCCGCCACCTGGATGAAGCCCTCCAGGTCAGACAGGCTGCAAACAGAAATGAGAGGAGTAGAGTAGAGTAGAGATGAGTAGAGTATAGAGGAGTAGAGTAGAGATGAGTAGAAGTAGAAGAGAGAAGTAACAGTAGAATAGAGGCAAAGCTTCACTCTGATTGGTTCACGTTGTATTCAAAGTTTCATCTAGTTCCCACTACCTGTAGTTGGCGAACGCAGGCAAGTGGAAAAGGAATGGAATGGAAAATGGAGTCCAGAGCGCTACATGCTAAAATATATTCTACTGCAACTTACAGCCACAAACCAAATAAATAAAACATTCCTGTTAAGAACTATGGCTGGTATTAGACTGTATAAGAGGCTGTATTGTCATTTTTTTGGGTTGTTGAGTATTTCCAGAAGGGCAAAAGATTTTGACCAGTACTGGCTAGCATTTTGCTAATGTTTATGGATTTGGCCTCATAAATTCAGCTTGCTGACCCAGTATAGAATAATCTAGTGGCACAACAAAAATCTGAAAATACTCAAATAAGTTATTTTTAAGACTTCGAACAACATGCCTTTTAAATTCTACCCTGTTCTCATCAACCGTATGCTGCTTGGTTCTTTGATTTCCACCTCCTCATCCTGCTCCACCTTGCCGTGTTGAATAACATCTCATGTTCTCTCATCATGTTTCCTGCTCTGTTCATGGGGGGGGATAGGTTTCTCTCGCGATCATATTCAGGTGAGAATTCTCTAACACTGCTGATGGCCATTGACCCTGCTTTTTCATGGTGCTCTTGAAAATAAGGAGATTCCTCTGAACAGAGCCATACCATCAAATGCAGCTCCCAGTTTTCAATAAAGAATTTCACTCAGAATCCTCTCTTGTGTTTCTTGACTCAAATGGCTCTGAACAGAACTGAGATTGTGATAAATGCAAGATATTCAAGGCAGGGGAGGTCACATTTCCTTTGTGGTAACTGAATTCTGTCTCAGCGATCAAATATTTCACATAATCTGATATCATCTGGAACTCATTTATCATTGTCTGTATTATATTTATTACCATATTTCAAATTACTGCAGATACATTAAATTGAATTTGTAGTAATTAAATTCTTAATTAAATTCTTAATACAAGCTCCTTAGTACCACAATGACCCTGTCTGTCTGTCTGTCTGTCCTCCACTGTGCTTGGATTGGCCTGCAGGTGATGCCATGCATCACATGCATCTGGCATTGTCAGGTAGGGAGCAGGTTGCTACTGTATTTCTGATTAGCTCTTCTTGACAGTATCATCCTGTTTTTGTTGGTGATTTGGTCCACAAGGAGCTGCTTTACTAACATGAAACTTCGTGCAAGGAACATTAACAAAACCTCTTTTGTTGGAGCTATATCAGTGTGTATGTAGTACGTATATATACTTTTAGTAGAGAAAGTGCGCCTAACTCCGAAAAAAATTCTTACAAGGTCTCTGGGTGCGAGCAAACAGCAAAGTTCAAGTATAGTAAAAAAGCTGCACTCCCGGATCAATTTCTTGCAGTTTTAATACTGGGTTAGCATGCCCAGTATTAAAACTGCAAGAAATTGATCCAGGAGTGCGGCTTTTTTACTATATATGTAGTACGTATATATACTGCATTATCTACAGTATTTTTGCATCCATAGTTTTTGACACCTTTAACCCCTTAAGACATGGCCCCCGTTATAAATTAGCTCCTACCAGAATGACAATGACCAAGTCATAATGTATCATTAAAGGCCCTGTGCACTGTCAGAGTAGTGTAATACTATGGTGGTTAAGGTTTTTCAGTGACTATTACAATGTCCCAGTGGTGGAGCAGGGGCTATCAAATACATGATTAACATATGGTTAGCCTGGGTGAAAGCGACTGTTGACTACGTCAAACAGTCTGGCAAAAGCCAAGAGGAATCCATCTCCGTGGAGGGTGGGAGACGATCTGCTCTTACTCTGCCATTTGAATTCATTGGAGTTCCAAAATCAAATTAAAACCCATATTGTGCATTATTTGCATGACTGTTACGATATGCTGTAGCGTCGCAAAAGCATACAAATAACAAAACAAAAGTGTGAATAGTGTTACCTTAACCAATCAGGGGTCCGTTTCTCAAAAGCGTCTTTGCTATCGTCGTTAGCAAAGTCCTTCGTACGAGCGACTCAACTCTCTCTCGACAGCGACCCTCACCACTAAATCCAAGGGAACAGTAAGACGGTCTTAAGACGGTCTTAAGATGGTTAGCAACGACAACAATCGAGAAACGGACCCCAGTAACGGACTTTGCGGGTGAGTTCTGCATCACCACTCTCAACTGTTTGCTGATTGGCTAAACAGTGAGCGAACCGAGCAAGGAGGGTTTCGCCAGACTATGTGCAGAGCCAAAAACTCTGGGTGGAGTGCATAGGATGGTGTCGCCAGGCTAGTGGAGCAGGGGCTATCAAGCAAAAGGAAGGACCAGTGAGGGCTCTCTAGTCTTTCCTGCATTGCTCTGTAGAAGGGGTGAATCTGGTTACCAGTGTACTCGCTCCCTGGTCACTGTCTTGGAGGACACAGTGCTCTGGGTGTTAACCCATTGATGCTGGAGGTTGCGTTGCGCAACATTAGCCCTGGCGCCTGGAGCTGCATTACGCAACATTCAGGCTCATGAGATTTGAGACAACTTTATTACAAATCTTTGTTTGTTTGAGATGAATGAACACATTCTAATTAAAGATGAGGGTCTTAGCGTTTAAATGCCTTCATATTATTGCATGTTTTTATGTGCTTCAGAGGCTGAGATATTTAGGTTTTTATAGGCTGAGGGCAGCTTTTCTTAAAAAGGGCTCAGGCATTCAGCACACTTTTTTGCAGGTGCCTTAGGCGTCAATGGGTGTTAAGAGGCCACCCTACCTGTTGGTGACGTGGTCTATGAGGTGCTGCTTGAACATGAGGCTCCACTTCTTGACGGTGTTGAGCAGGGCGCTCTTGAAGGCGCGGGCGTCCAGGCGCATCCAGCCGCTCACCACGTGCACCGGCTCCAGCTGAAGCACCTCCTCGTACACACGCTCATACTGGTCCACCTATTAGATTACATCACATTACATCACATTACATTACATTACATTACATTACATTACATTACATTACATCACATCACATCACACATCATACCACACATTATATCCACCTGTTAGTGTACATCAGAGCTATTCAATTGGAGGCCCGGGGCCACATGCGGCCCAGATGCAGTCCACATACGGCCCAGGCATGGCCCCCAACTGAAGCAGTATACATTTCAGTTTTGTTACTGCAGTACAACACATTATTGCTTGTGAATCTTCGGCTTGTCTTACACATTCACATTCAATGTGGTTAAGTTTTAGGTTAGAGGAACATGTTTAAAATTTGTTTGTGGACTACTGATTTTAAGTGTCATTTCAGTGGTCGTGATGTCTGAAAATATGTGGCCCGACTGCAGTTCTTGGTTTCGAAATGTGGCCCAGATGAAATTCTAATTGAATAGCCCTGGTGTACATCACAGTACATATATTACATTGCAATACATTACATTATATCACATTATATTATATTACACTACAGTTAGCTGACGATTTTATCCAAACACTACTCATACTGGTCCAGTGTTCATGTACATTACGTTACATTACACCTAGCTGCCGTTTTTATCCAAAGCCACTTACAGACCTTCATAAATGAAGGATAAATGAAAAAATGAAATGGCATTCATTTAACGTCATGGGTAAGCGGTTAGGGCGTTAGACTTGTAGCCTCAAAGCCTTGGTGTTTAGTTGGATATTGTTGTAGCTACAGCAAATTTTACCTTGCAATAGCTCTAAAATGTGACAAGATTGGACCACAAGGCTTTGCCACAAGATAAAGAAGGCATAATGAAGACAAGTTTCAGTCTAAAATCAATTTTGACAAAAAAAATGTAGTTGCTGCACTTTGTCTTTGAAGGGCAGTATCAGGGCTGGACTGACAATCTGACATACAGGGCATGCTCCCGGTGGGCCGACAGTCTTGGGGGGCAATATGTGGATTTTTTTTGGTCTTTTTTTTGGTGCTGTTGATGTTTTTATTTCTCCAGACCTGCCATCCATTTAGATGGGGTATCCCATTTGTTTATCTTCAATATAGACAATAGACTTACAGCCAATCATATCGTAGAAAAACAGGAGGGCTGTGTGATGATGGGCTACGGCAAAAATGCCTGGGCCGTTTTTCGATCCCCGACCCAGTCCTGGGGTGCATTTCTCGAAACCATAGATGCTAACTATATTAGGTACTTTCTTGCTTGCAATGCAATTTTCCACTGGCAACTACCCAAGTCGATAACCACTGGGCAGTATACATCCATCTAATGTAATCCCTGACCTGTTCTCTGAAGCTCTCCAGTGTGGGCGGTGTCTCTGGGACCCCGTCCTCTGCGTGGGCCTCGATCTCCTCTCCGGTCAGGGCGTGGCCGTACAAGAGGAACTGCCGCATGAACTCCTTCCTGTCGTCTACGTACAGGTACGCGTAGCGCTCGTGACTGTCGCGCAGGTCGCAGCAACGGGCCGCCACCGCTTGCACGCGCTCAGTCAGGAGCTGCCGCAGGTCCGCCAGGTCTGCCATGTCCTCCATGTCCGCCTGGAGAGAGGAGAGGAGAGGAGAGAAGAGGAGAGGAGAGGAGAGGAGAGGAGAGGAGAGGAGAGGAGAGGAGAGGAGAGGAGAGGAGAGGAGAGGAGAGGAGTGGAGAGGAGAGGAGAGGAGAGGAGAGGAGAGAGGGGAGGAGAGGAGAGGAAATAGGGGAGGATTGGAGAGGGTAGAGGATTGGAGAGGAGAGAGGGGAGGAGAGAGGTATGAGGAGCAGAGTACAGTAGGGTATAGAGCAAGATATGTCAACACCACCACCACCCCACCGCCCCACCGCGCCAGGTCCAACCCCCCGCCCATTTTTTCACATTTATCTATTTAGGAAAAGTCATCAAAGACAAAGCACAATAAATATGTACTTCATGCATTTTTCAGACATTAAACATTGAATGGGATCAAATGGACCTGAAGGTTCATATAATATCGTACCTGGTAGCAGTATACCGTTGGTTAGGATAATACTGTACTGTGTGCTCAGCAAGGTGTGGCAACAGATTGGGTAGGATAGTACCATACCAATATTGAGCTGGCTAGGATAACACTGTAGTTGGGGAAGCTGCTGTGCTGAGGTACGGTACACCATGTGTGGAAAGGTACTGTGAACAGTATTCAGCAGGTTAGGATAACAGCAGGTTTGGGAAGGTATTGTGCTCAGCTGCGGTACACAGTATTGGTTAACACCCTTCCCTAGTAGTGTGGGAAGGTGCTGTGCT
This sequence comes from Engraulis encrasicolus, assembly GCF_034702125.1. Classification (NCBI taxonomy): domain Eukaryota; kingdom Metazoa; phylum Chordata; class Actinopteri; order Clupeiformes; family Engraulidae; genus Engraulis; species Engraulis encrasicolus. The sequence continues at coordinate 19,979,044 of NC_085873.1, forward strand.
CAGCTGCGGTACACAGTATTGGTTAACACCTTTACCTGGTAGTGTGGGAATGTGCTGTGCTCGGCCAGGCGCGGCACCAAGGAAGAGGTGCGGTACACGTCGTTGACCAGGCCCTCCACCAGGTCGTAGAAGCCGTCAGCCGCCCCGAACTCCAGCGAGGGACGGAACACCATGTCAGGAGGCTGCAGGTCCAACTGGGCCTCAAACAGCGGCGCCAGCCCAGCCCTCTGGTCTACACAGTCGAAATACCAATGTTAATATTCGGCACCAGCCTATCCCAGCCCTCGGGTCAACACAGTAGAAATACCAACGTTAATGTACAGCTCCAGGCCACTTCTTTAGAATAGCATGAAAAAGTTGATTTATTTCCATAATTTCATTAATAATGTGAAACTGTCGTGGATTGTAGATGCATGGCCCAGTTGTTTAACTATTCCAATCATTCAATTTCTTCTTTTTACATGTTTTGGCCTTCCAGCTCAAAAAACCCATGAATTGGGGAATTCGCATTATTAGAATATTGTAATAAAATCACACTTTTCTTCATCAAAATTCGTTTCACATCAGTGCACATTAAATCAGTTGAAATTTGGTACTTTCTACATAACATGCAATTTTCAATACTTGGTTAGGACTCTCTCTGCCTTAATAACGGCCATGATGTGTTTAACATTGAAGTCAATGGCAGAAACAGTGCATGGGAGTTATGGAAGCCCAGATATCCTTGATGCTTTGCCGTCAGCTGTTCTTGTTTGTTGACCTGGTGTCCCACACTTCACTCTTCAATATACCCGTAGATACCCATGCTACGTTTTGGTGTTAACTCACCAGTTTAATTCTAACTCACCAGAAATAAAACCCCATTCATTTTCAATGGGGTTTCATTTCTGGTGATTTAGAATTAAACCGGTGAGTTAGTGACAAAACGTGGCATGGAAATCTACAGGGTATATTGAAGAGTGAAGTGTGGGACACCAGGTCAGCTATACAAAAACAGCTGACGGCAAAGCATCAAGGATATCTGGCCTTCCATTACTCCCATGCACTGTTTCTGCCATTGACTTCAATGTTAAACGCATCATGGCCGTTATTATTAATAATATTAAGACAGAGAGTCCTAACCAAGTATTGAACATTGCATGTTGTGTAGAAAGTACCACATTTCAACTGATTTGATGTGCACTGATGTGAAACAAATTTTGATGAAGAAAGTTTTAAATTTTATTACAATATTCTAATGATGCGAATTCCCCAATTCATGTTTTTTTTTAGCTGGAAGACCAAAATGTGTAAAAATAAACAATTTAATGATTGGAATAGTTAAAAAACTGGGCCATGAATCTATAATCCATGACAGTTAAACATTATTGATGGAATTATGGAAATAAATCAACTTTTTCATGCTATTCTAATAAAGTGGCCTGGAGCTGTATATTTGAAAATTATGCTTATACTTTGCAGTTGGATCAAAGTACTAGATTCTAGAGTCCCAGAGGACAGTACAGTATCCTACCTGTGGTGTCAAGGAAGAGCTTTCTGTCACACGTGTCGTGTTAACGTCTTGATTAGCATCACGTTACGTAAAGCAAATCTTAATGCGCATCACATTAAAGCGCAAGGGCTTCAGTATGCATTAGTATTAATCATACCTTCAATAGGAACTGAACTTGGCAAAAAACGTCCTTTTCATAGTATGCATCATATGCCTGAATGAACTCTACAACACAGTACATCTAGAGGCACTTCCCCCTGTCAATATTGTTTAAAATATTTTAAAATCAGCTCTCGCTCTCACTCTTGGCCAGGACTCCCTGGAAGAAGACCCATTGTGGCTCAATAGGACCTATCCTGGTTAAACAAGGGATACAAAAAAATCACAGTATCATACCTGTGTTGTCAAGGAAGAACTTGAGGGAACTTTCGATACTGTTGAAGAAGCCATCGATGACCATCTCGTCTATGTAGTCAACATAGGCCCTCCACTCTGGAGACGATGGGCTGGCCTTGAACAGCTCCAGATTTCTCTGAGAGGATACATGGATAAATGATAAGCTAAATAACGTTAAAGAAAATGAAAAGAATGCCGCACACTCTGCTCCATGTTTTAATGGTGAAGTGACGTTTCGGCTGTCTGGCCTTCTGTAAACTTGAAGAAGATGAAAGCACTTCAAGAAAGACTTTATTGGTGTGTGATACCCTAAAGCTAAATAAAGTAACATATAATGTTGGTGACACTTCAGACATCATACATGTCCTCTGATATCCACAACACATTCAGTTTCACTTTTAGACGCTTGTATCCAAAGTGACATACAAGATGACATACAAAGCAAGTACAGAGTACTTTGTACGTACAAGTAATGATAGGTACATGACAATTGTCAAAGTCAAAATCAAAGTGTACTTTATTGTCAAAAATCTATGTTATAGCGTTAGCACAGAAGTTTGAAATTGCGTTTGACCAGTCTCCAATGTGCAGTTTAAACTTATTTATTTATATAATTTATTAATTACTCCTGATCAATTGTTTGTGTGTGTGTGTGTGTGTGTGTGTGTGTGTGTGTGTGTGTGTGTGTGTGTGTGTGTGTGTGTGTGTGTGTGTGTGTGTGTGTGTGTGTGTGTGTGTGTGTGTGTGTGTGTGTGCGTGCGCGATTATTGTCAATGTCTTATCTATACTTATCTCTCTCCCCACTCATTTCCTGTCTGTCCCCCACTGTCCTGTCAAGAATAAAGGCAAACAGAAAAAAACGTTCCATCTGCTGCTCACCTGAACCAGAGAGTGTATTTTGACGCCGTCCTCCCGCATATGTGCGTAGCACTTGTCCAGCCGCTCGGGCCTGTCCTCCAGGCTCAGCAGGCTGTCCTTCTTACCCTCGCGCCTCTCAAAGATGGGGGTCACCCAACCCTTCATAGTAAGGGAATAAGTAGTAAGATATATTTATTATCTTCCACAAAATGTTGCAGGGCTTCTCACAGACAAGACAGTCACAAAAAGCTTTACAATTTGATTAGACGATTATGTATTATGGAGGATTATGAGAATAAAATAAATTCCATAGAAAATCTTATTGTAAAAAATAGAGAGAAAAGAAAGAAAGAAAAAGAAAGGTTTGAATATTTCGAATACTATACAGAGTAAAATGAATAGTAGTCAAATAAATAAAAACACAACAATGGGCCTAATATAAGGACCAATTTAAGAAAAAAGTTAAATAATTTATATAAGCCAAAAGCTTGCCTTCATGATGGCCTGTATCTCTTCCACATTGTCCTTGGTCCTCTGCAGGCTGACCTCAAGGGCTCGCACCATGTCCCTCAACATCTGGATGTACTCCCAGATACCTACCGGAGTCATCATCATCATCATCATCATCATCATCATCATCATCACAGCCATCACCATCACCATCATCATCATCATCATCATCATTAGAGATGCACCGGATCCGGTTCCGGTTCCGGATCCAGCAGGATGATAGGGTTTTTCACAGGATCCGGGTCCGGCAGAATCTTAAGCAGTGGATCCGGTATCCGGCATGTTACCTAAAATCAGGGTCTGGTGCATCTCTAGCCTAGGCTTTTCAGTCAGTCTTTCACAACCTCAATCACTGCATGGAGTCAAAGCCCTTTGGAAGCGGCCATTGCAGGCAGTAATCCGTGGATCCGGTATCCGGCAGGATCCTGAAAATCACGATCCGGTGCATCTCTAATCATCCT
>NC_085873.1:19992760-19995260 GCF_034702125.1 Engraulis encrasicolus
TTTCTTTCTTTTTGTCTGACCCTGGGGCCCATGGAGTCATAACCCATCCCTGCAGATGGATAAAATCTCTGGGCATTGCAGTGTTGGTCTCTGGGATTATGAGGTGAGGAGAGGAGGTGATGAATGGACCATGTTCTCACACTCAGGCGGACGAGTGTTGCAGAGATGAGGGAGGAAAAAGGGGGGGCTCGGAGTATGGTGGGAGTAGAGGGAGGCTGCAGAGGAAAGGATAAAGGGAGGGCAGGAGGAGAAGAGGAGGAAAAAGAGGAGGATGAGAAGAGGAGGATGACGGGAGAGGAGAGCAGGAGGATGAAGGGGAAAAAAGGTTGCGGGGGCAGGAGGAGAGGAGAAGAGTAGAGGAGAGCGAAGCCACAGAAAAAAGGATAAAAAGGAGGGGGGGGGGGAGGAGGAGAAGGAAGAAGAGGAGAGCATGAGAAGAGGAGGCGGGGGGGGGGGGGTGTAAGGGATCTCATGCAGAAAAGGATTATGGAAGGAAGGGGGAGCCAGATTGAAGGAGGAAAGGAGGAGAGTAAAGGAGAAGAGAACAGGAGAAGAGGAGAGGAGAGTAAAGGAGAAGAGAGCAGGAGGAGAAGAGGAGAGTAAAGGAGAAGAGAGCAGGAGGAGAAGAGGAGAGTAAAGGAGAAGAGAACAGGAGGAGAAGAGGAGAGGAGAGTAAAGGGAGGACAGCAGGAGAGCAGGAGGATAAAGGAGAAGAGAAGTGGAGGAGTGGGGGATTAAGAGAAGGGGAAGGAGGAGAAGAGGAGGAGAAAGACAGGAGGATAAGAGGATGATAAAGAGGAGAGGAGGAGGATAAAGAGGAGCAGTAGCAGAAGAGAGGGATGAAGAAAAGGAGAGCAGGAGGAGAGGAGAAGAGGGGTGAGGGTGCAGATATATTGAGGCCCTAAATCACCTGACATATAGAGTGGAGGGGCATCTAGACAAATATCATCTGGCTGCCACTGGGGGCATGTGTGTGTGTGTGTGTGTGTGTGTGTGTGTGTGTGTGTGTGTGTGTGTGTGTGTGTGTGTGTGTGTGTGTGTGTGTGTGTGTGTGTGTGTGTGCGTGTCTGCGTGTATGTGTGTCCACGTGTGTGTGTGTGTGTGTGTGTGTGTGTGTGTGTGTGTGTGTGTGTGTGTGTGTGTGTGTGTGTGTGTCTGTGCATGAGTGTGCATGCATGCGTGTATGTGTGCACGTGTGTGTGTGTGTGTGTGTGTGTATGTGTGTCCATGTGTGTGTGTGTGTGTGTGTGTGTGTGTGGTTGTGTGTGTGTGTGTGTGTGTGTGTGTGTGTGTGTGTGTGTGTGTGTGTGTGTGTGTGTGTGTGTGTGTGTGTGTGTGTGTGTGTGTGTGACTATGTAACCACTAAATCATGGACATGATAGGGGAATCTGGACAGCACATCTCATCTCACCTTTACAGCAGCTGCACCATGGCTTGGTGTGTGTGTGTGTGTGTGTGTGTGTGTGTGTGTGTGTGTGTGTGTGTGTGTGTGTGTGTGTGTGTGTGTGTGTGTGTGTGTGTGTCTGACCTCGACATCTCAACAGCTGCCCCAGCTAGTGGTACTTGTGGATGCTACTTTGCCGTGTGTGTGTGTGTGTGTGTGTATGTTAGGGTGTGTAGGTGCTTGTGCGTGTGCGTGTGCGTGCGTGTGTGTGCGTGCGTGTGCGTGAGTGTATGCGTGCATGCATGTATGTATGTGCGTGTGCGTGCGCGTGCGCGTGCATGTGCATGTGCGTGTGCGTCCGTGTGTGTGTGTGTGTCTGTGTGTAGGTGTGCATCCGTGTGTGTGTGTGTGTCTGTGTGTAGGTGTGTGTGTGTGTGTGTGTGTGTGTATGCATGTGTGTGTGTGTGTGTGTGTGGGTGTGTGTGTGTGGTCTCACCTCTTCAGCATCTGCAGTAGCTCATGGTGTTTCTGGATCATCCTCTGGCCATCAGTTGACTCCATACACCTGAACAGAAGGGGCACATAGCATGTCAAACACACACACGCAAACATACACACACACACAAACAGTTGACTCCATACACCTGAACAGAAGGGACACACAGCATGTCAAACACACACACACACACACACACACACAAACAGTTGACTCCATGCACCTGTACAGAGTGTATTATCTTGGTAGGTAAGGGTGTAAATAGGTACGGTAAGGGTATAAATGAAGAATCCGAAGTTATCTAAGGCACACTGAGGAAGGCAGAGCGCCGAAACGCGTCTGTGTAATAAAGAAACCTATGCATGGTGCGACCTTTTTTCATTTTTCAGTTTTACAATATTTTGGTCAGCACCCTTAACCCTATCGCGCCAGATGCATCATTTATGATGCATCAAATTCAAAGCCCTCTCCACGCTGACACACAAAAAAAATCCATCTCAAAAACATCCTGCGTGTCATTTCCAAACGTCCTGCAGTACGCGGAAACCGCCACAAGAGAGCAGCGGTCAACAACAAGTTGATCACAGCTCGGCGAAAAATGCAAAAATGGAGTAGAAGCG
>NC_085873.1:20000260-20012760 GCF_034702125.1 Engraulis encrasicolus
GGGAAAAAAGTCTCGATAGGCCTATGACCTAAAACAAAACATTCCGTATTCTAGTGCTAGGAATTGACAAAGTCGGGGCTAAAATCCATTGCAAAGCCTCTCGAGAGGGCACGCAATCACGCATGGGTTCTCATCTCTTTCCCATTTAGTTTTCTGGTGAGCGAGAGGGGCTAAAGTTATAGCCTACTAGCCTGTGCAAAAACGCAGCGCATATGTCGTCTTAAAATAGTTACACAGATAAATAACTCACAGATGTAACAAATTTATTGACAAGTCTCCCAAAAACGCCACGCAATGAACTGATGGTAAAGTAGCAAGCACTGGGCTTGCAGGTGACACGGGAGGAGAGACGAGAAGGGCGAGGGGGAGGGGTCAGCGGGGGATCTCTGCATCTCAGCGACCATCTCACAAAGCAGCTGAGCAAGAACGCTGAGGAGGTTTTTAAAAAATTCCCCCAGAATGTAATAATAATATTAATATATTTCACTTACTCTTAAATTAAATAGAATTAAATAATAACTTAGCTGAAGATGAATAATAAAAATAAATACAAAATATATCAATATTTTTTTTTTATTATTACCCCCCCCCCCCCAAAGACGATGTCATCGTCCATCGCATCGTCTCACTGTAAACATCGTCAGCTGTCAATTAGGGGGACATCGCCCAAGCCTAGCGGTAGGGATGCACAGACCGATACTGGTATCGGTATCGGCACCCGATACTGCTCATTATACTCATACTCGTACTCGTCAAGCACTTGCCGATACCAGGAACGATACTGCTATTACAAAAAAATGCAAGATGCAAAAAAAATGCAAAATCTAGTCATGTTCTGTGGACTTGAAAGCAGCATGGAAAAAAGTGCCACCTCATACATTTACTAACATCTAAATCTACATGGAAATGGAAAATAAAAATATCACAGGTGGGAAAAAACAAGGCCATGCACTTATTTTCATTATATTTTGGTGGTAAAAGGTATCGGTATCGGTACTCGGTATTGGCAAGTACACACATTAATGTACTCGTACTTGTATCGGTTTTCAAAAAAGTGGTATCGGTGCATCCCTAAAAGGCAGTAGATGTTTCCAGTAAGCTGTATAGATATTCACTCTGATTACAACATGTTTTTTTCCAAAACAAATTTGTGTTTCCCCAATGTGAGGAGTGGGCAAAATAGTGGTCCTAATAAGGAAATCATTTTGATGCCCACCCCAGCTCATCCCAATGAATGCCATGTGAAGCTCTATGGGGTCAGGAAATGATAGAGGTGTGCTCCCAAACAAAGTTTAATGGCACAGTGCTTCTAACCTGGTTCTCAGGCAGATGGATGTTTCTCATCCTCACGAAGTGGGACGAAGATGCACAAAGCACTGTAACCTGCATGTGAGACAGGCTACAGTGCTTCCACTTATCTTCTGTTTGGTCTAGCACCTGCGCATTCTCTGACTTGTTGAAGCCGTATGGGGGCTCCTGAATTGTCTTGACCTCAACACCCTTAGGAGAACCCCTGCCTGCACATGCCCAGAGCACTGACTAATCTAACCACATAAACAAGCCCATAAAACGCATCAACAGCAGGAGAGCTAATTGATCTCCCACCACCATACCCGTTACCTCACCTAAAGCTCTCTGAATCAATAGCGCATGAGTATAGAATAGAATAGAATAGAATAGAATAGAATAGAATGGAATAGTATACAATAGAATACAATAGATTACTAGAGTAATTAATAATTAATAATTCCATACGTTTGACTCCATGATAGAGTAATTTGACTCTCCATAGTGTTGTAAACACTATCTGGATTTATATATTATATGGTTATGCTCAGAGCCGCTGACATCTTTGGCTGGGGCCGAGAAAAGTCATCTGAAAAGGCCCCTTCACCCAATACATGCCATGTAATGAGGACCCAATTCTAGGCCCCCCACTCTCCCTGGGCCCGGGACAGCTGACCTTTGGTTCCCCCTTCCTTGTCAGCTTCCCAGGTTACTCTGGCAAAAGAGTGGGCCCAAAAAGGAAATCATTTTGATGCCCACCAGAACTCATCCCAATGAATCCCATATGAATCTGTATGGGGGCTCCTGAGTTATCTTGACCTCAACACCCTTAGGAGAACCCCTGCCTGCACATGCTCAGAGCACTGACTGATCTAACCACATAAACAAGCCCATAAAATGTATCAACAGCAGGAGAGCTAATTGATCTCCCACCACCATACCCGTTACCTCACCTAAAGCTCTCCGAACAGCACATGCATTTAGAATAGAATAGAATAGAATAGAATAGAATAGAATAGAATAGAATAGAATAGAATAGAATGGAATGGAATAGAATAGATACAATACTAGAGTAACTTTTAATAATCCCACAGGAACTTGAGGAATAGAACATAATAGAATAATTTCTACATAATAATTTCACACTCCACCTCTTCAATGAAGTTGACAATAAGGTTTACCTTGAAGCCATGCTCTAGAGTCTAGAGTCTAGACCCTACACACTCCACCTCTTCAACTAGGTTGAGAATATAAGATTTACCTTGAAGCCATGCTCTAGACCCGAGACGTCATCAAACGCTTGGCAGAAGATGGCGCCCAGGCGGCGATCGGTGTCCTCCACTTTACATTGAAACTGCTTCACATCACTTTCAAAATCCTGTGAGCGACAAATCAAAAGAGTATAATATTATATAATAGTTATATAGTTTTTCTTCAAACCTAATTCATGAGAGGGCATGAGCTAATGGTAAAGGAGAGATGGGCTTTAGATCACAAGGTTGCAGGTTTGAATCCCTCCCTACCTCTCCTTTTGGATAAAAGCATCAGCTGTAATGTAAAAGTAGCATCTTGTTGTTGAGGTCAAGGCAGTAGCAAGGTGTGTCAATGATGGCTTTGAGCCTCTCCATGAAGTCCTCATGATATAAATAATCCAATATAACAATCTCCATGAAGTCCTCACGTAACATTGTTGTCGAGATCGAGGCAGTCGTAGGGTGTGTCGGTGAGGACTTTCAGCCTCTCCATGAAGTCCTCATGATAAAAGCCTCATACATATGTATAATGTAATGTAATGTAATGTAAAAATCTTGCCTTGCTGTCCAGGTCTAGGTAGTCGTAGAGTATGTTGGTGAGGACTTTCAGCCTCTCCATGAAGTCCTCATGATAAAAGCCTCATACATATGTATAATGTAATGTAATGTAATGTAAAAATCTTACCTTGTTGTCCAGGTCTAGTCAGTCGTAGAGTGTGTCAGTGAGGACCTTGAGCCTCTCCATGAAGTCCTCATGATAAAAGCCTCATACGTATGTATATTGTAATGTAATGTAATGTAATGAAATGTAATGTAATGTAAAAATCTTACCTTGTTGTCCAGGTCTAGGTAGTCGTAGGGTGTGTGGGTGAGGACTTTCAGCCTCTCCATGAAGTCCTCATGATAAAAACGTCAGCTAAGTATAATGAAGGCCTAATAAAATGTAATGTAATGTAAAATCTTACCTTGTTGTCGAAGGGTGTGTCGGTGAGGACCTTGAGCCTCTCCATAAAGTCCTCATGAGTGCCAGCTAAGTACAGTATAATTTAATGTAATGTAATGTAATGTAATGTAAAATCCTACCTTGTTGTCGAGGTCCAGGCAGTCGTAGGGTGTGTCGGTGAGGACCTTGAGCCTCTCCATGAAGTCCTCATGCAGCCACTGGACCTGCTGGCTCAGCGCTCGGCCCCGGATGCCCCCAAACTCCAGCTTCTCCAACTTCATCATGTCCACAGCCGTCAGCAGCAGGGTCTGCAGTGGAAGATTAGATTAGATTAGATTAGATTAGATTAGATTAGATTAGATTAGATAGCTTTATTAGTACCCAAATGTAGATTTGGTTTGCAGACAAGTGATCTCTACTCTTACAAGACAAAACATCTTAAATAAAAATAAACATTGCACTTAGCTGATACTTTCAATTATTCAAAGCGACTTATTTTTCAGGGTATTCATGGTAACAGCCCCTGGAGAAATGTGGGGTTAGGTGCCTTGCTCAAGGGCACTTCAGCCATGGATGGAGATGTAGGGAGAGGCCAGGGGGGATTCGAACCTGCAACTCCTAGATTCAAAGACCAACTCTCTAACCACTAGGCCACGGCTCCCCACTCCCCGACTCCCCACAAAACATCTTAAACATTTAGGACACACATATACAAGCAATCCACAACGGACACTTAGTCAATACCAGAAAGTTGTGCATCCTACTGAAGGGACATAGAGTCACATAGTGACAAAAATAGTATCTATAGGACCCTTATACATAAAACAAATTACCCTAACACAGGAAACTATTAGACAGTAAAAAAAAGCCCATTGTCGGCCTCGGCCTTGGCTCAAGTGGTCTGCAGTAGAAGGGGAAAATCATCAGAGGTTTGCTTTAGTAAAGCAGAGAGTAGTAACGCTTCTACGTAGAAGATCACCACAGTTATCCAATAAAATATACCCAGTATTGGCCTTGGCCTTACCTCAAACGATCAGAACAATCATCAGAAGTATAGTTTAGTGAAGGAGAGAGTACTAACACTTATTTTCATAAAACTAACAGAGTACTAACACTTATTTTTATAAAAGAGTACTACACTCTTTTTCTGTTCTTGCTGATATTATGAGAGTATTATAAACTTACTTTTGACTCCATGATAGAGTATTTTGACTCTCCACAGTGTTGTAAACACTCGATCTGGATTTATATACGGTTATTCTAATGCCTCCTCTGCCCCTTCTTCTTCCATTTCAAATGCATTCACTGAAGCACCCTGAACTCTACATTAAAGGGACACGGTGCAGGAAATGGTCAGAAAAGGTACTGCAACTATGCTGCTCATTGAAATTGGGCTGCCTATTGCCAAATTTGATCTTTACAAGAAAGTTGAATTACGTATTAAACAAATATTTTCTAGTATGGTCCAAGTACAGTCATTTTTGCAGCTAAAAATGGCTATTTTTGGAAATTCAAAATGGCGGACCATGGAGAAGATCCCCCTTTTCATGTATGAAAAGTGCAATTTTTCCAGTCATAATGAAAACTTAGAATTTGATGCTGGTGGTAAGTATTCATGAAAAAGGCAACATTGGTGAATGGGCAGCATAAATTCTGGAAATAAACAACCAAAAATCTCACACAGTGTGCCTTTAAAGATGTACATTTTGAATGTGAATGTGAAAGGTAGGCTCACACTCTCCTACTAACTACACCTAATACTTAGAAGGGTCACCTCCAAACATGTACAACTCAGCAATAATGAAACCAAACAGGGCACACAGCAAGATCGATGCTGGTTTTCCCTCCAATTTAATTCTTAAGTTTAATCCTTCTCTCCAAAGTCTCTACTTTCTGAAGTCTTAAAACAAAATATTAAAACGCATTTATAAAGTTGCGATGTGAGATTCATCTGAAGTGCACAAAGCATAGCCAGCCCCACTCATTCACAGACAGACAGACCGCACTGCATGATGGGAAGTCTACCAGCACTCGCTAACACTAATTTCCCTCCGGATTCTGCTCACAGGGAAGCTGACAAGGGGGGAAGACCAAGGGGTCAGTTGTCCCGGGCCCAGGGAGAGAGAAGGGGGGCCAAAACTGGGTCCTCATTGCAAATGATGTATTGGGTGGGGGGTGGTCCTTTTTAGAATTCTTTGTCCTGGGCCCAGCCAAAGCTATCAGCGGCCCCTTGGCTGCTCATGATTTTTTTTCCCCATTTTATTTCATTTTATTTTATTTTATTTCACTGCACTTGCCTCAATGGTCTGCAGTCGGTCAATGAAGCGATCCAGCTGAGCGAACACCATGATGGGGAGGAAGTCCCAGGGCTTCACTTCCTCCTCCGCCTTCCCGGCTCTCGCGGCGTACTGGCTCAGGCAGCTCCGGCGGTCCTCAAAGGTATTCTTTAAAAGTTTTAAAGGGTTGGTTGTGTCAGTATGATTGTGGATTCTTTATTAAAGTGCAGAGTTATAAAGTGAGTAGGATTGTGGAGTGTGTAGGATTGTGGCCTGAGTAGACCAAGGTAAGCATTGCAAATATGATGCTCATTCCAACTGTGCAGCCTACACCCAAAATGATAAATACTGTAAATATGATTGTAGAATAAATATCTCACATGTAATATTTCATTAAGTAATACTATTCACTAGTATCACAAATGCACAGTACATTTTTTAGCTAAAAATGTCATTACTGTACTAGAAATCCAAAATGGCGGACATGGAGAGGAGTTTTGGTGGTGGTACCAAAAGACTTTGTGAAAAAGGGTGACATTTATAGCTGAGTAGCATGCATTCTGAAAATAAACTACTGATTGCTAGTACCTTAATGTGGAGCAGGGTGTCCATTGTAATATAATATAATATAATATAATATAATATAATATAGTAATATAATATAATATAATATAATATAATATAATATTAGATAGGACAGTGAAGAGCGACAGGAAGCAAATGTGGAGAGAGAGACGGGGTAGGGATGGCAAATGACCCAGGCCGGATTCGAACCCTGGGTGCAACCCTTGGGCATGCAAGTCCATATGTGGGGGGCTTAGCGTGCTGCGCCACCACCAATTCTTTACCTTTAGGTGTCGCAGGGTGTCCAGGGTGGTCTGGGCGCGAGCTAGACTTTCCGTCACCTCCCCTTTTAGGATGTCCTCAGGGTTCAAGTAGCTGCGCGCCTGTAAAGAAAATAAATTACTTTTAAGTTTAATTCAAATCATCAATACTCTGTAGGCTACAGCCAGCCCTGTAAGTAATTGATGACCATTATCTGCATGATCACTCTTTAGAAATACTTTTAAAAATGATATTAATCCTCTGTAGGCTACAAATGACTACAGGCAAAACATTTACAACCAATTAGAAAAGAATTTTAATTAGCAAAACTGCATGCAGTGCTTATATAAAATCTGCCAAATCGTGCAGAAAGAAATACTGTAATAACTTTAATGACTGAATAATTATTAGTCAATTCTCTGCTTGGGTGGGTGGGTGTTGTTGTGGGGACAGTCAGAAACTGAAACTCATGTTTTCCTTTTGTGTTTGTCCTCATCTCACCCCAAGAGACACACCCCTAGGGGACAGGCAGAGTCCTAAACAACACATGATTACATATGATTGTGCTTTCTCCTTGTCTGCCTCAGACATCAACAAAAGACACAATCTGAAATAAGAATATACAATCTGAATACGGAGGTGTGTGTGTTCACTAAATGAATATTACCAAATCCTCAACCCAGAACCTGTATTATAACAAGTCTGTTGTTCCCAAAGTGGTGATGACAAAATCTTATTTAAGGCTCCCGTAAAAGTCAAAGCAATGTTGTTACGATGTACGTATGGTTTTCTTCATCAAAATGAGTTGGACCTCCGGTGTTATAAATTGCTGTTTTCAAGCCGACCAGAACAGTGCTGGTGGTCGTTCCCGCACCAGCTGCATTCGGACCTAAAGGGCTCACCTGGGAACCATCCGTCTTCACCCCGGGGTCTGAACTTTTCCATATATGACCATCGGTTAAAAGAGCACTTCTGCCAATTTCAATATGCATTGTATTTCTCACGCTACCCTTGATTTGTCAGTATCCGATTATGCTGCATTTTTCGGCTCAGCCCTTTCTGAGATCTAATGGGGGCAGACTTTGTTTACATTAAAAACCTTCTTAACATAGAATGCTCCAAATATGAACGCTGTTTGCTAGATGTATGCTGATGTTGCACAACCTTTTGGGTGTTATTGGGAATATATCAAGATGTGTTTTTGAAATCTAAACAAACTCTGCCCCCATTACAATGACCAGTATCTCGGAAAAGGCTTAAGGAAAAAAAAAATCTCAGATACTGCCAAGTCCAGGGTAGTGTCAGCATTACAACATCACGTTTTGCACGGTTCATTTTTTTTGTTGGCATCACAAACCAACTTTCTGGTTCCTGAACGCTTTAACTTGCAGTGTGCACATGCCAGCCAGTTCAAGATTAGGTGTGTGAGAACAGACACCAGCACGGTGCTCTGTCTGTCTGCACGTGTTTAATGTGACATTCCAACCTCCAAATGATCCAGTCTCATAAACTACCTACAACTTCCAGTGGCATTGTGAAACAACACTCCACAGCACAAAAGTGCACTCTGCACACTGCACACAATTGCATTTATGCCTCACCCGTGCAAGGGGGCAGCACCAAATGTTGGCACGGTGCTCTGTCTGCCTGAACATATCTAATGTGACATTCAAACCTCCAAAAGATCCAGTCTCATAAACTACCTCTTGGGTGAGGAGGTTGCATGTCTCCTGGCGGGAGATCCAGTCTCATATACTACACTGTTATCATTATTATTATATTAGCAGTAGCAGTATTACCAAAGAGTTTCTTAGTAGAGAAAGATCATTCAAGCTCTGCCCACCCAACACAAAGGAGTGTGCTCAAGTTCGATCACCAAAGGGGCCGTTGTCCCCTCCTTCTTCTTCTCCTTATGTGGCATTTGGTGACGGCTTGCATAAGATGTGCGCTACCAACATCTACAGCGTCAAGGGAACTCCATTTATTCTCAACCTTAAGTCTCCAAAGGTCTCCTAAAGGGGCGTTCACCTGACATCACATGGATCCAGGAAATGCACATGCTTGATGTAGTATCTTACTCTACAAGACAATTCTTTGGTGTTACCTGTTGTATGAGCCTGATCTCCGAAAATTCTGTGCTCCTGGACACGGATGTTAAGGACACAAAATCTGTGTCCAGGAGCACGGATTTTGTCAAAATTCCGTGCTCCTGGACACAGAATTGTTTTCTGTGCTCCTGGACACAGAAGTGCTTTCTATAGGCTATTACCACAGCACTGTGTAACTCTATCATTAGAAAATACATACCAAATGCTAATTCTAACAAAATAATGCTATAGCAATTTAAGTTGTGACCAAAACATTCCCTAACCTTAACCTGTCATTAAAGACATATTTTTGAGAAATATATTTTCCAGTTGGTTGCTAGGCAATTGAAATCATATAATGAATGAAAGAAAACTAGCTGTGCCCAGATCAAAACAATCCCTAACCCTAACCTGTCAGTAGGAAAAAAACATTTTGGAGAAAAAATATTTGAAATTAGAAAAATCCTGAGAAAACACAAGACTGTGGAAACATAGAGCTGTGGGATTGGCCTATAGACAGAGCACTTCTCTGTGTTAATCACGGAAAACAATTCCGTGTCCAGGAGCACGGAAAACAATTCCGTGTCCAGGAGCACGGAATTTTGGCAAAATCCGTGCTCCTGGACACGGATTTTGTGCCCTTAACATCCGTGTCCAGGAGCACAGAATTTTTGGAGATCATGTTGGTTGTATGAGTAGGTTGCATGTCTCCTGTAGCAGTACGATGATCCTGGCGGGAGATCCAGTCTCATACACTACAGTAAAACCTATTCTATTTATTTTATGATGATGATGATTATTATTATTAAGAGTATGATCATTATTATTATTACCTGTTGTATGAGTAGGTTGCATGTCTCCTGTAGCAGTACGATGATCCTGGCGGGGGTGTTGTAGTGGCGGGAGTGGGCCCACACCAGGCACACCATGTGCATCAGCGGAGCCACGTGACCCTTGACCTCGTTAAACTCGGCGTTACCGATGTCCTCAAAGAGGCGCTCCAATGGCTTCAGGTGGATGTTGATGTCACGAGCCTCCTCCAGGGCTGCAGAGTGACGACAGGAAATTAACATTGTTACATTAGCTGTAGCTGTATATGATGGCAACTGGTGGCTAGCATGTGTTGAGGAATGTATGCTGAGCACTGGAGAGGTGAAACTGAACTTCCTGCATCCTCATGGACCATCTCCATCCTTCACTTTTCCCTTCAGACCAGATAGACTTGTCATGGATCATCAGGATGTGCTTCTGGTAGTGGAACCTAACTGCAACGGGACGTACTTATACATTATCTACAAAAGACACAGCTGCTGCTTCAAATGCACTGGTAGAGTACAAAATGAGAGTGTAGCCATTGATTATCTCTTTAAAGTACGGTAAAGGGAAGATGACACAGGTACACAGAGAATGAATGTTCAAACATTCACATATCATCATTTGGTGTGTATAAATGGACATCTGCCTTAGTTTCTGAAACCTGGGACCATGGAAACTGACCATTTTTGTATTGTTTTTGTTTTGTCATGTGATGCTACTATGGTATTACCATATTATTAGTAAGTGGTCTGTATGATGCCATATTTGTGAGTCAAATTCTCTCTGAAATGAATAAAGAACCGAACACCAGCATTTGAGGTGTTGCTAATGACATTGCCGGCTACGTTTGGACAAGGAACTGGCCATTTTAAAATATAGTTTTTTTAGATATTCAATTTTTAATTTTTCAATTTATCATAATTCATATTCTGAGAGTTGTTGTATTCCAAGCTGATTGTGTAATATGTAGAGCCAGAAAAGAGCTTTCAAACAACACCACAGGCATCTTTTTGTGACTTACACTGACTGATATATTCAAGGCTGAATGTATAGTGTCCTACCCTAAATTGTGAACCTTTCCTAGTCTGTTTCTCCCTTAATATTAGTGTCAGATTCAAACCAATGCAGTTCTGGGGTGCTACCTTGCTACTAAAAAGGCACACCAAGTATGATTGAAATCCGGATGGGTCGGGTCCCAAAGCGTCTGATTTCACGTGAAATGACCCTTATATTACACGACATCACATCACATCACATCACATCACATTACGCTACATCACATCACATCACATCACATCTGAATATTGCCCCCAATCTCATACATAACATTTCAAGGTCCATGCATTGTTTTATTTTTGTTTGAATAACTGTTAATATGTGAGGGGCATAATAAAAGCTGACTTTGTTTCCTGGCCTCAGGATGTGTATGAAACTCCCTTCTGCCCCAGCTGTTGATTTGAAATGACCTATGTAGACTACAAAGTGATATTATCACATTACATTACATTTGGCAGAGCCTCTTCGAGGGCTTCAGAGTCAGGACACACAGTGACAAATGGGGTGTCAATTTAATTTTTTAAAGGTGCACTGTATAATATTTTGTAGTAGTTTATTTCCGGAAGTCCTGCTGTCCATTCACATATACAAGCTTTTTCATGAATATTTACCACCACAATCAAATTCTATACGTATTCGTTATGTCCACCATTTTTAATGTCCAGGAATAAACATCTTCAGTTATAAACTTGCTATACTTTGGTCATACTAGTACAAGTAAATATTGATTGTTACATTTCTAGTGATGCCAATGGTAAATATAACCTGGTGTCTGTTAAAAAAAACCAATACTGTGATAAAAAAAGGAAACTAATCTCACTCAACAGTAAAATGTGTCTGTTTCCTTTTTGTTGTGACTTTGGGAAGGTCACAAATAGCATCTTTTGTGTTTTTGGCACAAAACATGCTACAAAAAAACGACCCACTTACGGACTGACTGACTGACTGACTGACTGAAATATTTACAGTATGTGCTATACATGAGTTTGGACAAAGATGTTGTCAAAGCCATCATCACCTCTGTTGACGTCTTGAAACATGTTGTGGAAGGCGGGGTAGTAGCTGCTCTCCATAGTATCCAGCAGCTCCATCATCTTGGAGACTTTAGAGGACCTGAACTGGCCCTGGATACACTCCAGATCTGCATATCTAAACACACAAAAACAACACATCAAGCTGTAAACATCAAAGACTTTACTAATAATGATTATATACAAAGAAAGTACTAATACTAATAGTGTATGAAGTGTATCTACTCAAGTGGTGTGTGTGTGTGTGTGTGTGTGTGTGTGTGTGTGTGTGTGTGTGTGTGTGTGTGTGTGTGTGTGTGTGTGTGTGTGTGTGTGTGTGTGTGTGTGTGTACCTGTTCCTCCAGAAGGTGATCTCCTCGTGTGGTGTGGGGGTCTTGCCCCCCTGTAGTGCTTCCCGTGTGTGTGTGTGTGTGTGTGTGTGTGTGTGTGTGTGTGTGTGTGTGTGTGTGTGTGTGTGTGTGTGTGTGTGTGTGTGTGTGTGTGTGTGTACTCTACCTGTTCCTCCAGAAGGTTATCTCCTCGTGTGGTGTGGGGGTCTTGCCCCCCTGCATGTGTGTGTGTGTGTGTGTGTGTGTGTGTNTGTGTGTGTGTGTGTGTGTGTGTGTGTGTGTGTGTGTGTGTGTGTGTGTGTGTGTGTGTGTGTGTGTACTCTACCTGTTCCTCCAGAAGGTTATCTCCTCGTGTGGTGTGGGTGTCTTGCCCCCCTGTAGTGCTTCCCGTGTGTGTGCGCAGTGCTGGTGTGTAAGGAATAGTAAGGAGTTCAGGGCTCAGGGCTCTGATGCTCTGATGCTGGGTAGACCAGGGAAGTAAATAAGCAGGGGGCAGCGATGCGTAACGCTAGGGACACATAGCAGGCGAAGAGAGGCGAAATTCAGTGCTCCATTCTGACAGCCCAACCGTCATCAGATCAAATCGAATGAAATATT
>NC_085873.1:20017760-20055260 GCF_034702125.1 Engraulis encrasicolus
TGTTGCGCAATGGATGATTTTAATACAGAGGCAGTTTGCGTCGCGCCTTTGGCCTTCAGTTTCAACCGTTGACGTAGGCCTCGTCCTATATAGGCCTAGAAACTGTTTACAACTGAATTTCTTTGTGAAATCCTGCCAGGCTCTGTGTGTCCACCAGTAATAGTTTGGACAAGTTCCCCTCTTAATCTACACTTATGGGTTCCCCAATTCTATTCTATAGGCCTAGATGTCAAGTGTCTGTTGTTTGCGCGTCTGTCCATTAGATGGCGCTTAAGTCATATTGTAAAGCAGCCTACAGTAGGCTATGAGTCTAGTCAAGTTAGACATCCTTGGGGCCCCTTGTCATAAAAATAAGAGAATAACAACTGTTGTTAGGCCTAAACATTACTGAAGCAGGATTATGACTTTCCAAAATATTTGGTGAGAGAAAATTGACGTGAGGGTGGTTGTCAGACAACGGACGCTGATTCACAAACTGTGTTATCTGTGCAAAAACAGAGACTGTTTTCCTTGTCCTCTTTTGTTTCCGTATTCAAAAGAATAAGGTGACCCTTGGCCAACCGCAGCGCAGCGGAGCAGAGCAGCGTGCGTGAGTGTCCCACCAACAACAACCAACAGAGCTGGTCTCTCGTCTCTCCCCTTTGAAGATTAGCATGACAGACTAAAAACAACAAACGGGTCGGGTCTTTGTCTTTCCATTGCGGAATCAAAGACACTCCCCGGTAGCGATAGAGCTATAATGTCGCTAACTGCAGGGTGGCTATCCGAGGGGCCACCTGTGCGTGATGACGCACGAACATCATGGCAGAGTGAGAAAAATATAATGGTGCCAAATTGGATTTAATGTACGAGAGGTAGGATATTTCATGAGCAGCAGTTCCTTCTAGTTTCCATCACATTGCAAAAGTCAAAAGCTGACGGGAAAATAACCTTCACTTTGTCACTGCAGATGAACCACTGTTGTGTGTTTATGGGGCAGCTGGCCTAATGCTTAATGAGATGAGCTTTAGATCAGAGGGTTGCAGGTTCGAATCCCTCCCTTCCACTCCCTGCCTGAGGTGCCCTTGAGCTAGGCACCTAACCCCATACTCCAGGGACTGTAACCAATACAATCTACTTTAAATAGCAGTCGCTTTGGGTAAAAATGTCAGCTAAGTGTAATATCATGTGTGACACCAAGTTATGTCCAAGGACAGATTACTGCACAGACCTAACAGGCCCAGACCCAAGGGCCCAAGAGTCAAGGGGGGCCCTGAAGCCCAAGCCTCTGCACTACACAAAAAAACACTTCATTATTGTTCTAGCCTATATTTATGTTCTCCGATTTTGTTGCAAAAGTTGCACTTTTACGGGTTCTCTAAATATCTTCAACAACACTCAAACCATTTGTAACCTCACCTTTCCATGGAGCGGAGGGTCTTTCTAGCTCACTGGCCCAGGGGCCCATGATATCATAATCTGTGATGCAAACATTGAAATACTTTTTTTTCTCTGCAGACTGTGAAAACAGCATAGACATTAGTCATTGGTAGTGTACACAATGTGGTAGTGTACACAACCCGCAGGAGAGGATGGTTTGTGTGCACTAAGGCTGAGGCAGGTGTGTGAAGCTCTAGGCACATAAAGCTGTTGGGAGCATTCATGGCCTAATGGGTAAGGGGACAGGCATCAGATCATAGGGTTGCGGGTTCAAATCCCATCTGTAACAGAGTTGAAAATGCTGTTAAGATAAATATAGTTTTTGTGAGTTTTGCCTTTATTGAGCAGAATATTGTTCTTTTGGAGACACCTTGTGGCACTTTGTAGTACTGCAGGTCTGCTGTGTATTGACCCTCTGTGGTTCCCGTAGCCGAGCCAGAAAAACGATTCCCTGGCTCGGGTAGGTTTACTGTGTTAATGTGCTCTGTTTCAATTTCTTGTTTCCACCTCGTAAAATGTAATGTAAATGGTCTACGCGATATATCTTATTAATGATGCAATTGTGTACACATTGTGGAGATGTGCAGGAAAATAACTAAGTGTTAAGAAAGTTATTTACATTTTCTATGAACCACGAGGCTCTATTAGGATATTAGCTTGTTCCCACACCTGCATTAGATGGGTTAGCATGGTGTTCGTTTTGTGGGTGAATTATGCAAGTATGCATGAGAATCCCCATTATAATTACATCTACTATGTATTACTATTATGTTCCACTGTATATGCATGTATTCTGACGGCATGGGTGCTTAAGAATTCCGAATGTTTGATCGGTTTTCCGAACGTAATGGTTCCATGCCTGAGGATTCCGCTTGCCCCTCTGTCCCACTCTGGGACGATGATGTTGCAATGTTGCAACGATGACGATCCATGAATGTAATGCCATTTTTATTTTAATTGTACAGATGCTGCAGTAATGCCAATTCTCATGTGTTAAGGTATGTCTCCAGTTGGAAATTGTATTTTGTTATATTGCTGTTAAAATGTTGCCAGAAAAACGATTCCCTGGCTCGGATGCTGCAGTAATGCCAATTCTCATGTGTTAAGGAAATAAACTGCCGTCCAACGAAGGTCCGCCTCCTGCTGCTTTATTGAGTCCGTTACACTGGTGCCGTGACCTGTCGATCATCTGGATCAGCCTGACGCCGATCGCCGTGGATGCCGCGTGGAGTTTCCAGCTCAAGTGTGCGAGATCAAGTTTGGTCAGAGTTGTTTTCATCTCATATTACTTTTTTTTTTCCCTCTTTGCTCTTTCTATTTTTTTCTCTCTCTCCTCTCTTTTGATTTAAACACAACGCAGATATCAGTATGGCAGAGGGAGCGGATCATAGTGATGAGCCAAATATTTTCAATACTCCTGTTTTGCAAATGGGTAGGGGTGGTTTGGGTCTGTGGCAGCGGAGTGTTAGTGGTGCTGTGGGACATGGGTTGGATAGGAAAAAGGTGGGTTTTTCTCCATTAGTAGCTGACAGCGGTAGGGGAACAGGGTTAAGTTGTGACCTGGGTGGTTCTCCTGTTGGGCAGTTTATGGAGGGGGAGCATCTCACATCCACACCCAACAGCGTTGACACTGCTGCTATTAGCCACCTCACTGACATGGTAGGACAGTTAGGAGCCCAGATAGGTGAATCCATTGTGGCCAAATTACTGTCTGCTGGTGCAGTCAACTTAAACAGTGGAGTCCAGAGCACCACATCGCCCAACACATCAGTCACACACACAAGCACTGATTCTCACACTGCTACGCAGACAGACTCACAAGTCACAGTACATGTAAAATCAGACAAAGAGCCTGAGTTCTTCAGAGGTGCCGCTTCTGACAAATACCCTGTCCAGGACTGGATTGACATAATGAAAGCTTATCTCAGAAAACAGAGATGTCCTGTGGAAGAGCAGGCTGAAGAGATATTGGGGAAGTTAATGGGTAAAGCAAAAGATGTTGTGAGAGTTGCCCTGCGTAGTGATTCGAGCCTGAATGTGAGACAGAACCCTGACCTCATCTATGATATGCTCATGCAGTATTTCAGTGACTCTTCATCATGCCTCCCGCTGGCAGACTTTTACTCCACCTTACCTAAACCTGGGGAGAGTCCAGTCGACTATTGGCTGAGAGTGAACAAGGCCGCTGAGCTGGCTGCTGATGGTCTCCGCAGACAAGGCAGAGGTATGGAGAACCAAAGCGAGGAGGTGGCACGCATGTTTGTCAAGCACTGTTCAGACCCCGAGCTCTCCTCAATCTTTAAGTGTAAGCCTATTCAGGAGTGGAATACAAAAGACATCCAGTTGAGAATTGATGACTATCAGAGAGAGCAGCGATCTTCTGGCAAGATACGTAGTGATGCGCAGGTAAAGAGTCACACCGCCACTCTTCTTGACATGCAGCATGATGCAGCATTATACAGTCAGCCCTTGCCTGGTCAGAGTCATGCTCAGTACTCCACCCCCCACAGTCTCTCTCCCCCGCCAGCTGCCGCTGTTGCTAGCCCTACTTATCACATGCCATGCCCCCCTCCCATCACTGCTCAGAGTCAGATATATCCCCCCAGTCAGACGCACTGCCCACCCATGTGTTCTCCCACATCAGCTGTGTTTCAGAACAGTCAGGCGTCAGAGGATAGTATTCTGAATCGCATGGTGGCCATGATGGAGCAGATGATGAATACAGTACAGAGGCGTGGTGGTCCCCCCCGTGGTCGTGGATTCCAAGGTGGCCGTCGTGAGAAGGCCTGCCGTGTCTGCAATGACAGTAAGCACTCAACTGTCACCCACTGCAAGTCAGAAAGACTGTGCTTTAACTGTTTCGCTTCTGGTCATACGAAAGCAGCATGCAACATGCCTGCCCCAGAGCCTCGGCCTGCGGGAAACTAGATGGCCCGTATTCAATGGGAGGCAGTATGGGTCGTAATTCAAACTCCCGCTCTGATGATTACTCTGATGCAGAAAACATTTATGCTGCTTGCAAGCTCTCATGTACTGACTCTAAGAATGTTATCTTTCAGAACACTCAAGTTGTAAATGGCAGTGACAGTCTTTTCTACACTCCTGTGATTGTTAGCAAAACAGTGACGCTGAATGCTATGCTTGACAGTGGCTCCATGGCCTGTACCATCAGCGAAGATGCTGTGACGAGACTTAGAGAAGCAGGGGTGGTAACATCGAAAGATCATTTCAGCACAGATGTCATACTGATTGGCTGTGGGGGTCGTCGTGTCAAACCCGAGTCAGCTGTGCATGTGCAGATGGAAGTGTATGGCTGCAAAATTGAGGTACCCACTCTTGTTGTACAAGGCCAGCATGATGACTTGATTCTGGGCACTAATGTCATAAAACACATTCTCCAAAAATACAAGAACTGTGATGCCTACTGGAAGGCTGTGTCGGCACCCTGCCCTGCTGGAGACACAGAGTCTGAGCGCTACCTGTCCATGCTAGCGGGTCTGGACCGTTGGAGAGGCGAGGATGTCCCCTACAGAATAGGCACTGTCAGGAGCAACTCAGCTGTGTGCCTGGAGCCTGGCCGTGAGTACCTGCTATGGGGAAGACTACCCAGGTCTACCGCAGTATCCCCTGGAAGCACAGTTATGACAGAGTTAACGACATGCCGCTCAGCTCCAAGAGGTGTTCTCGTTGCGAGAATGGTCACGTCGCTATGGCAAGACAGATGGGTCCCAATAAAAGTCATCAACACCTCTGACAAGTCCGTCCTAGTCAGACGAAATGCCAAATTGGCTGATGTTTTCCCCTGCATTGCACTGGAGGACATGGATGACACCACCACTGAGGTTCCCCTGGCCAGTTGTTCCCTCAGAACTGCCACTGCAAACGTTGAGTGCTCTGCTGACAATAAATTACAATCAGTTGGATTGACTGACATTGACTTAGCCCCCTGTGATGTAACTGAGCAGTGCAAGGACAAGCTGACGGACTTAGTTGTCCGCTATAATGATATCTTCTCACGCCACCATCTCGACTGTGGTGAGGCAACAGGCTTCGTTCATCGCATTCACCTGTCAGATCACCGGCCATTTCGACTCCCATTCAGGCGGGTTCCGCCAAGCCAGTATCAAAAGCTTCGTCAGGTGCTGAATGAAATGGAGGAGAAGGAGATAATCCGGAAATCCACCAGTGAGTACGCATCTCCTCTAGTGCTGGTGTGGAAAAAGAACGGAGATCTCCGTGTCTGCACAGATTTTCGCTGGTTGAACAAGCGCACTTTTAAAGATGCGCACCCCTTGCCTCATCAGGCCGACTGCCTGGGTGCTCTCGGTGGCAATGCACTTTTTAGCACCATGGACCTTACGTCCGGGTTTTACAATATGCCGCTTCATGAAGACGACAAGAAATACTCTGCCTTTACCACTCCAATGGGCTTATACGAGTACAATCGCTTACCACAAGGTCTATGCAATAGCCCTGGCAGTTTTATGCGTATGATGACATGCATTTTTGGGGACCAGAATTATTTAAGCTTACTTTGCTACTTAGATGACCTGCTGGTCTTTGCCCCTGATGAAGCAAGTGCTCTGGAACGCTTGGAGATGGTGTTCAGCAGGCTGCGTAGTCACAATCTCAAGTTAGCCCCCAAAAAGTGCTTTTTCCTACGAAAATCTGTGAGGTTCCTTGGGCATGTCGTAGATGAGACTGGTGTATCCACTGACCCCAGTAAGATTGAGGGTATCATGAAGATGTCACGTGGGGACCTGATGGAAGCAGATGGAGTGACTCCCTCAGCAAAACGGATCAGATCCTTCCTGGGGATGGTCAATTACTACCAGCACTTCGTGCCAAATTACTCTGCCATTGCCAAGCCCCTCTTCTCTCTCTTGTCTGGTCAGAAGTGCAAAAGAGGCAGGAAAACAACTGCAAAAGCCCGAACCCAGAGCAGGAGGTTGAGTGCTGTGGACTGGACTGGTGAAATGGAGGAAGCGTTCCAAAGTTTGAAACTGTCACTGGCCGAATCAGTTGTGCTGGCCCACCCTGATTTCAGTCGCCCCCTTATGCTGTCTGTCGATGCTTCCCTGGATGGCATAGGAGCTGTGCTGTCTCAGATAAAGGAGGGAGAGACCAGGGCGAGACCCATTGCCTTTGCCAGTAAATCACTGTCACAGTCACAGAAGAATTACCCAGCACACCGCTTAGAGTTCCTGGCCATGAAGTGGGCTGTCACTGATAAGTTCAGTCATTGGCTAAAAGGTCACAGGTTCACAGTGTGGACAGATAACAATCCGTTGACTCACATAATGACGAAGCCGAAACTGGACTGCTGTGAGCAACGCTGGGTTGCCAAGTTAGCCGGCTACGACTTTGACATTAAATATGTTCCTGGCCCAAAGAATGTGGTGGCTGACGCCTGTAGCCGTCCGCCTTTCGTGAAGGAGAGAATCAGTCGCAGACTACTCCAGGAGCCATACAACAGTCTGCTGTCTGAAGTCCAGGGAGTGACATGCGGCTCTGTTCAAGACACCTTCCGCAGCTCCAGTCATTACGATTCACATCAAGGTGTTGGCCAGGTTGACGCATCCCCTTTTACAGCCCCTTTACATGTCCAGACCATGTCCGTTGGCACAGACGAAATGTCTGCCTTTCTGCAGTCGCACGTCCAATGGGAGACTGGGGCTAGAACACGTGCTATTGAGGCCCTCCATCATGTGCCGCAACTGATCCCTGATGGGCAAGATTCATTACCTGCTTTCACGGAGGCGGAGCTGCGTGATGCGCAACTTGGGGACAGAACTCTCTCGCGTGTCCTGCACTACGTGGAACGACGTCGCAGACCCTCCAGGAGAGAGCGAGCATATGAATCAACTACAGTCATACGGTATTTAAAGCACTGGGAGAAACTTGTCTTAAGTAATGGAATACTTTACAGACTGTCAAGGGACCAAGTCACAAAGTTCAAGCGTCACCAATATGTTGTCCCAGGCTCCCTTAAAGCTGACGTCCTGAGGGGTGTCCATGAGGATGCTGGTCATCAGGGCCAGTTCAGAAGTCTCGGGCTTGCCAGGCAGCGGTTCTTTTGGCTCAGTCTCGATAGGGATGTGAGAGACCATGTCCGCAATTGCAAACGTTGCATTGTCAGCAAGACAGCTGAACCTGTTGACAGGGGCCCCCTGGAAAGCATTACTTCTACCAGGCCACTCCAACTGGTCTGTATCGACTTCTGGTCGGCTGAAGATTCTCACAACAAATCTGTTGACGTTTTGGTCATAACTGACCATTTTACCAGATTAGCCCAAGCTTTTGCCTGCCGAGACCAATCAGCCAAGCAGGTAGCGAAAGTCCTCTGGGACAAATATTTCTGTGTGTATGGTCTCCCAGAGAGGATCCACAGTGACCAAGGACCAAGCTTTGAGAGCGAGCTGGTCGCGGAGCTTTTACAGCTGTCTGGGGTGCGCAAGTCTCACACTACCCCATACCACCCCATGGGAAATGGCAGTGTGGAACGTTTTAATAGAACTCTTGGCAACATGATCCGCGCCCTTACCCCAGACAACAAAGTCACTTGGCCAAGGCGACTTCAGACGCTGACATTCATGTACAACAGCACGGTTCATGAGACGACAGGGTATGCCCCTTTTTATTTAATGTTCGGACGTACTCCACGCTTGCCTGTTGATGTGCTGTTTCGTACAGTCTTGAACGATCCTGATGTGGTCAGTTACGACAAGTATGTTGCGTCCCTAGAGAAAGATCTGAAGGACGCCATGTTGATAGCACAGGAACATGCCAAAAAGGAACAACAACGTCACACAGTGCTTTACAACAGACGGGTGAAAGGCCCAACCATTGCTGTAGGTGATCGTGTACTTGTTGCGAACAAGAGAGAAAGAGGGAAGAGAAAGGTGGCGGATCGATGGGAATCAACCGTCTACACTGTTGTAGACATAAATAGTGACACTCACACTTACAAAATTCAGGACACGATCACTGGACAGGAGAGGGTCGTCCACCGTAACCTGTTGATGCTGGTGAATTTCCTGCCCGTGGGTGGCACAAGCACTCCTGATTCCTCACCCTCTCCTCAGTTCTCAGATTCACATGGGGCCTCATCTGCTGTAGAGAACAGTTCCTTGCGTAGCGAACATGCTGAATATCCTAGCCATGACTCTACTCTTGAACTTCAGGTGCACAGCGACAGTGCGCAGCAGTCGACTGTCCCAGAGCCGACAAACAGTGCGAGAAGAACTGTCGAATGGATTGCTCAGTCGCCCTTCCCGGAGAGCTTGCATGGGAGATCAGAGAGTGGAGGAGTCTCTAGTGACATGGAGTTGAGTGTGGACTGCACAGAAGATCAGTCTGTTGCCCCCGTCTATACACCGGCACCTGACACTGGCAATACTGTTGCTACCGGTGACTCAAGAAAAATGTCCATTAGTTGTGGCTCAGATGCAGAGACGTTCACGCACACACACAATGACAGGGAGTCAGTAACAACGCACAGGTCCGATGTTAGTCACACACAGAGTGACACAGTTGCTTCAGGTCCGTTGTCTAACAATCCCAGTTTCCCCGCACGGCTGAGATCTAGGTTTGGTCGCATTATCAAACCAGTTAACAGACTGATACACACAATGTCACGACAGACCATTTCGCACGCACACCCATTAGTGCAGACCATTTCTAGGTCCTCCGTAGCTTAGTTTTCCCCACTGTGGATTATGACCTATATGTCTCATTCCACTTCTTTTTTTTTTGTTTTGTTTTGTAGTGGCCTTGGAGAAACAGAGGGGGTGGGTCTTGTGGGGTGTAGAAGGCACCTTGCTGCCAGTTGATTGGTGGGATTCTTTATTCTTCCTCCATGTCATCCTCCTTGGATACCTTGCGGTTGGCTGCCCTGTTTTTGGCGACCCTCCTTATAGTGTGTAGATTTCCCTCTGCATGTACTTTATGGCTGCTGCTCTAATTTGGCAAAATTCAGGGGAGGTGGGTGTAACAGAGTTGAAAATGCTGTTAAGATAAATATAGTTTTTGTGAGTTTTGCCTTTATTGAGCAGAATATTGTTCTTTTGGAGACACCTTGTGGCACTTTGTAGTACTGCAGGTCTGCTGTGTATTGACCCTCTGTGGTTCCCGTAGCCGAGCCAGAAAAACGATTCCCTGGCTCGGGTAGGTTTACTGTGTTAATGTGCTCTGTTTCAATTTCTTGTTTCCACCTCGTAAAATGTAATGTAAATGGTCTACGCGATATATCTTATTAATGATGCAATTGTGTACACATTGTGGAGATGTGCAGGAAAATAACTAAGTGTTAAGAAAGTTATTTACATTTTCTATGAACCACGAGGCTCTATTAGGATATTAGCTTGTTCCCACACCTGCATTAGATGGGTTAGCATGGTGTTCGTTTTGTGGGTGAATTATGCAAGTATGCATGAGAATCCCCATTATAATTACATCTACTATGTATTACTATTATGTTCCACTGTATATGCATGTATTCTGACGGCATGGGTGCTTAAGAATTCCGAATGTTTGATCGGTTTTCCGAACGTAATGGTTCCATGCCTGAGGATTCCGCTTGCCCCTCTGTCCCACTCTGGGACGATGATGTTGCAATGTTGCAACGATGACGATCCATGAATGTAATGCCATTTTTATTTTAATTGTACAGATGCTGCAGTAATGCCAATTCTCATGTGTTAAGGTATGTCTCCAGTTGGAAATTGTATTTTGTTATATTGCTGTTAAAATGTTGCCAGAAAAACGATTCCCTGGCTCGGATGCTGCAGTAATGCCAATTCTCATGTGTTAAGGAAATAAACTGCCGTCCAACGAAGGTCCGCCTCCTGCTGCTTTATTGAGTCCGTTACACATCACTCTCCCTTCACCTCTACAAGGCTCTAAACCCCACAATCAGGGCTCTAAATTAACTTTTTCCACCACCAGCCAATTTGGCTAGTGGACATTTTTTCTTACCAGCCAAACAGAAGTTCAACAAGCCATTTTTTTTATCTCGCCAAAATAAACTATGCTTTAGGCTAGTTTTTTTTTTATTTTTATTTTTTTTTAATTATGGTCATTATTTCTACAACACAGATACACCATAGGCCTGCATAAGCTACTATATGCCTACATAATAAGCATATTATAGGCTATATATTTGTTTCATTATTTTTTAACTTCTGCTTTATTTTTTACTTTCATTACTTAGGCATAATCAATTTGATTAGTTTTTGTTCAATTCCTCTGAAAACAGCTGAATCACATCACACAAGCCACTCACATAACAGACCTTTAACATACAGTAACCAAGCACACAGCTTAACACTACAAAACCTCACATAGGCCTACGCACACCCCAAGGAAGGAGAAGAGATGAGAGGAGAGAGGAGGAGCTCTTCTCTACCATGCGCAACAAAATGACAAGAAGCCTAGTTTAACTAAAAGTAGGCCTAAATAATATCTCGGGAATATTCGCTTCCGTTGTTACTTCGACAGCTTCGTCGTTGGTTGTTTTTTTTTCTTTCCGATGGCGTGGGCTTTCCAACTTAGTTGCGCCAGGACTCGGAACATTTCAGAAGACAACTGAACTGACAGCTACGGTCACACTACTCTGACAGTCAGCTCTCCTCCTCTGCCCTTGTCGCGATTTCGTTCCACAGCCACTCATTTTTTAACGTCACTATTATTACGGTTACAATTACTACTAGCATTCACCAACGCACAGAACCTTGCGCTAACCCCCGCCACATTCTCATCACTCGCACAAAACATAGTCTACAGAGCAGAAGTAGCTCTATGCATAATCTGCGTAACTCCTGTTATTGAAACGGCCAGGGCCTCGCTGCTTCAAAAATGCAGCCTGTTACAGCAATGTTCATATAGCAGTAGTGACGTTAAAAAGGTTGTAGCGAAAGCGACGAGAGCATAGGAGGAGAGCTGCCTGTCAGAATAGTGTGAGCGCAGCTTAGCTGACAGAATGTTTTCAATCCTGGCGCGCGCAACAGCATGGAGTTGCCGCTCGCTGCACTGGAAAGCCCACTGTGGGAGGCTACGTCGTGACGCTAGTGTCCATGGGTAATGTAGGAAATCTCGCCGTCTAACGTTCGTCAGAGCAGCGGTTTACCGTTCATAATTTACTGTACTCGGGAACTACTAGCCAAATTGGCGGGTGGGTATTTTTTTCTACTAGCCAAAATGAATTTTCACCCCTGTTTGGCGTGTTGGCGTGTGTTAATTTAGAGCCCTGCACACAATGCTCCAGGGACTGTAACCAATACCCTGTGAATAACCGTAAGTTGCTTTGGATGAATAGGTCAGTCAAGTATAATGTGATGTAGCCTAATGTAATGTAATGCTATGCAATAACTAAAGCCATTGGCTACTTATTGTACAAATACAAACAGTAACATCAATCAGAGCTCCCCAGTCCATGAAATGAAGTGTTCAAATTCAACATGCATTGGCCTTCCCACCCCACCTCCCATAGAGTGCAATGCGTAGCCGCGTTGATACTTGGGACAACATAAACTGGCCACCTTGTCGTTGCATTCCTCAGGTCCAGACCACACAGATATCAAAACAACTGGAACACACACACACACACACACACACACACACACACTGACTCACCAATCTGCCAGGTCAGGCCTTTTAGCCTTCCATCAACTCAGCAGCTGCGGCCCTGAAAAAAAAAACACCTCAAGTGTTTCCAAACATCTGCTTTGCCTGTTTTCTTTTTTTTTTCTTTCGCCTTGTGGCTACATGTGATGTGAAAATGTTGTTTTCTCTGAAAATTAGTGAAGGAGAAGAGACCAAGAAAGAGATGGATGGGCATTAGGCTAATAGCTTCACCACCACAGAAAATGAATTGCTCTGCTCCTCCTCCTTAATAGTTGAATGATGATGCGTGTTGCAAATAGATGATCGAGATGAAAAGTCCCACCACACCAAGTCGACTCATTAAAACATCCCGAATGGCATCGCGTAAAGGGTTTACGAAGGGCATTAACATTCCTTCACGTGCCATTAAATGATACTCAACGTATTTGGTGGTCTTTTCTCTGTTTCCTTTTCAGTCATTGCTTTCAGATGGCCTGTAATGTTTTTAATGAGGAAACGGAGGTGTGCAGCGTAGCCGAGTTCACATTACTTACTAAATATAGGTAGTGGGGGGCCTTAGAAGTGAGGTGTACACATCCTGGCTTACCAGCCATTTTCACCGCTCCTCCTATACGTTACATGGCCCATTAACCATTTTGAAACGTGCGACTTCAAAGAAGCCCAATGTAAAAAAAATCTTTGCTCACAAAAACACCATTGTCCCTACAGTATGCATGCAGAGCGTGTTTTTATCAATGAGCAGACCAGGCAGTTGCCAAGAGCCCCACCAAAATGTGCAACAACACCCCGACCCCCCCAACGAGGGCTCTTTAGGGTTAGGGTTAGGGGCGTTAGGGAGCCCTAGGAAGGCGTTGAGAAGGTGACAGCTGGGGGGGGCAAGGGGGCATTGGGAGGCTTATGATGAGGACAAGGGGGCATTGGGAGGCTTATGATGAGGACAAGGGGGCATTGGGAGGCTTATGATGAGGACAAGGGGGCATTGGGAGGCTTATGATGAGGACAAGGGGGCATTGGGAGGCTTATGATGAAGACAAGGGGGCATTGGGAGGCTTATGATGAGGACAAGGGGAGATTGGGAGGCTTATGATGAAGACAAGGGGATGTTTGTTGGAAAGGTTGAGAAACACCTTTCTAGATGATACCTCCAGTATTGCGTAGAAGTGCTCCGGTCGTCCTGAAGCACGTACGTACACTCGGTTGCACGTGGGTGCGTGTGTAGTCTTAGGCACACAGCAAGCATCTCTCAGGCCATAGCCTCTTTGCGCAGATGGGGTCGCCGGCGAGCCTATTCACTATCTCCTGAAAATACTCAACCACATCATAACAACATTGCCTTAAGTAACAGATTAAGACATAGCCATTGCAATTTTGGTGATAGTAAGGTTATAACATAGGCTCTGCGCTAAGGGGTTAAAGGTGCCCAATGAGGTGCCCTCAATTTAGGACGGTGGCCAGAGTGGATATTGCAACTATAGGCCTACTGTTCATTGAAACTGTGCTGCCTACTGCCAAATGGTCATGAATACCTGTATTTATTAGTAATATTTATTGGCTTTACCAAAGTACAGTAAGCTTTGCAACTAAAAATGTCTGTTTTTGGAAATTCAAAATGGCTGACATGGAGAAGCAATTCTGTGGTATCTGGAAGTACACGAATATTTTTCTGCACTATCCTATCTGCACACATGTGCACCACGCAAGGCTGTACGATCCGCTCTGCGCATGTGCAACACGATTCGTGGAGCATTGTCGCCCTTGAGTTCGCTAAAAGACGATCTGTAAGTGTTGTTTCGCTAAAAGCCTGTCTAACATTTGTTTTATTCGAGTAGCCGAGGCTATATGGCATTTTTCGTGGTTTATTGATAAACCACGTTATGTTATAAATGTAGTTGGCTATGTGGGAAATACTCGTTATACTATAATGGTGGTGTAAGGAACATATTTTGTCATTTTCTTGGGTTTATTAAAGTTAAAGATTAACGGGAGACTGACTGAGGCCTATTGATCATAGCCTCGCGAGCCATCCTACATACTTCCGCCAAAGGATTGGCTCCACTACTGTAGTCTGGCCGTGCTTCTCTGTGGAGTGCTTGGAGCAGTAGAATTTTGATCGCAACGCCCCCCAGAAAACAGCCAATAAGCGAATACGCCCCCCACGTGGGGGCGAAAGGGGGAGGACGCTCGTGACAATGACGTACACATCTGCGCCAGAGCCATTGGTCTGCGCTATGTTGTTGTTGAGTAACTGCCAACGATTGGGTGAGAGGTGTCCAATAATTTCAAACCATAACTGAGTGCAAACTTCCTGCTTCCTACAATCGCTTCAGAGCAAACAAATGCCAGACCATGAATACGAAATGAAATGATAGTATTATGGGATGGTCCACTGATCTCCAAAAATTCCGTGCTCCTGGACACGGATGTTAAGGACACGAAATCCGTGTCCAGGAGCACGGATTTTGCCAAAATTCCGTGCTCCTGGACACGGAATTGTTTTCCGTGCTCCTGGACACGGAATTGTTTTCCGTGCTCCTGGACACGGAAGTGCTTTCTATAGGCTATTACCACAGCACTGTGTAACTCTATCATTAGAAAATACATACCAAATGCTAATTCTAAACAAAATAATGCTAGGCCTATAGCAATTTAAGTTGTGCCCTGACCAAAACATTCCCTAACCTTAACCTGTCATTAAAGACATATTTTTGAGAAATATCTTTTCCAGTTGGTTGCTAGGCTATCAAATTCATATAATGAATGAAGGAAAACTAGCTGTGCCCAGACCAAAACAATCCCTAACCCTAACCTGTCAGTAGGAAACAATTCCGTGTCCAGGAGCACGGAATTTTGGCAAAATCCGTGCTCCTGGACACGGATTTTGTGCCCTTAACATCCGTGTCCAGGAGCACAGAATTTTTGGAGATCATGTTGGGCTGCCAGGCTATAATGATCACACATGAAGTGTATTTTGTCAGCGTCTTGACAGCTACAAATCATAGACTTATGGGTCCTTATAGTGTAGCCTTGCATGGTGCACATGTGCAGATACGATAGTGCAGAAAAATAATGGTGTACTTCCAGTATCTTTAAGAGCTCTTAGGTGAATGTCCAGTTTGCAAGAGACAATAAGAAAGACGACCAGTGTGGATTTCATCGTGTTTACATTTATTGATATTTTTTTTTTCTCTTTGAATAGTAATACAGTGGTGTAGACAAAATACTGAGACGGTTTACATTGTAAAAGCTGTTCTGTGGCCAAGCAACAAGTCAGCTCTTTGTCATCTTCTATTTATTTATTTACTTTCATTGAGGGGGGGGGGATTAAAAATAAACACTAACCTCCTCCATGCTTCACAAAAACCAACAGATGTGCAGCAACAACAGTTTTATTTTTATATATATTTATACTTATATAATCCTAACAGACTCCCAACGACCTCCACTAGGAGGAAAACAAAGAAAGGATGCAAGGTGTGTGATTAAATTCCAGCAGTACACAAAACAAACAAACAAAACAAACAAAACAAATGAATGAACAAAGAGGAAAGGTACTGTAAATAGCAAAAAAAAAGTGAGCTGCAGTCAACCAACGTACTGTACACCTCCATATTCACAAAGCCGTTTTCTTCTGAAAATATATAGTTTAGAAGTGTTAAAACGAATCCATTTGTTCATCTCTATTTTTTTCTCATTGATTAGTGTTTCCTCCACAGAGGTATCTTCTTGATTCTAGAATCTTCTTCTGGAATCTAGAACTGTGTATGTGCAAAGGTCACGGTTGTAGAAGTGACCCCTGCATTGAGGAGTGTCATTACCCCAAGTAAGAAGACATTATAAAATAAAATATTAAAGTTCTTGTCTAACATCATGTCAACAGTATTTACTGTATATTATTAGCAAGATTATCACTCGCTCTTTGGTCATGGGGCAACAGTCTAAAAAATAAAAAAATATATATAATAATAATAATGGGAATCCAGTATGAAACAGTTCTATATTTAAGGTGACTTCAATTCTATGAGATAAAATTAAAATTGAAAAAAAAAGCTTATAAAAAGAATGAAATAGCTAGACGTAGGCTACTTTGAACTAACTGGTGCATATCATCACTTAAAATATTATTATCAGACATGATATTCCATGTCAGTATCCTTTTTGAAGGTACCTGACTAACCAAAACTGCCCCCCAGTAACCACTGTGCCTACATTGGAGTTGATTCACAGCTTGATAATGTGCACGCTTACTCTATACCTTTATCAGAAATACTTCAAAGGTTCTTGGATTTATTTGGCAAACTGTCATATCAAATTCAAGGACTAATGGTAGGAGTGTAACTGGAAAAACATAATGTGCATCATTCCGCCAGTGGAACATTGAAACATTCTGCCAGTGGAACACTGGAATGTTCCGCCAGTACATTCCGCCAGTGGAACACTGTCTCTACTAATCGGTGAACAGAGTGGTGGGCTACGTATCTGTACAATAGTTTGAATGACATGACTATTCTGCTTCCAACCTGTACTGTAGGCTGACCAAAAAGGCACAATTATGTAGTGTTGCTTTATTAGGCAATTAGAACATGTTCAATGAGACATGACGCCGAGTCTCTGTTGGACATTATATAAAGGTACCGTAAGAGGGTCAACTCCAATGATTACAAGGGAGAAAGGTAATAACTTCACTCACAGCAACTCTAAGGCGCCATACCTCTATTTCTAGATACTGTATGTATGTCACTTAAAAAAGTAAAAAATAAAATAAAGTCCTGACCAACTGAAGCCAAAAGGTCCCACTGTGTTGCGTATCTGATAGGCAACACATCAAAATAAGGCACCAAGTACATTTCACAGTTAGGTTGTATATAAGGAAAAAACACGTCCGTGTCAAATATACATTACATTTCGTTATTCACAAGTGCTGGAAATGGGCACGTTCCCATGTTAAGTGGTTTCTTTTTCTGTAGTAAATTCTGTATACATTAGAACTTTGGGGACATACAGTATAAACAGAAAGACAATTTTAGGCAAAAAAAAAATCATAAGTTACTACTGCTTTGTTTACAGTCCATGATATTCAAAACATAGCTTGTTCTTAGAGGGCTAAAAAGAACAATACTTGGCTAAAATGGCAGTACTAGGATACCTGTGTTTATCATGAATCCCAATAGAGACGTTCAGGAATGTCATATAAATACCAAAATGTATAAATATTTAAGGATAGTCCAAAAAAAATGAAATAAATATGTTTTGAGTGAGACTGATGTAAAAACTGGGAGGTTTGGGACTGTAAAGACCAGGACCATTCATGTTGTACCAGAGGAACTGCAGTATACTTTATCTCAAAGTTGAACATTTATTTTCTTCACTTTGTTTCAATTATGTGAAATGTAACTATTTTACAAAAATCTCACTGTACTAGTATTGAGCTTCTCTACGCACGTACAGTATGTACCATGGTGTTGTCGACGTGTACCATCTAGTGTATCGTAGGTCTAAATGCCTCATACATACGAGATATTGCGTCACACTACCAACAGTCTCAACCGCAAACAGCAACTTTATGTTTTTTTGCATTGAAGAATTATTGCCATTTTTTTGTCACTGCGGCAGTTAACTGCAAACTTCAAAGACATTTACAGCATGTGCTCAAAATCGACCCACAATTTAAAAAAAACTTTTTAAGATAGAGAATTTGGGAAAAGTACAGTACAATCCCAAAATGCAGTCACAAGTGTTAAGACATGAAGACGCTGAGTATAGGCAGTGGTGTAGCCGTGACAACACATCTTACCTTGCAGTAAAAGTGGAAAAGATCTACTAGAAAATCACATTTATTAGATGTGATGAGATGTGCAGATATTGCAGTTCTGACAGAATCAAAACTAAGGTGGATTTCTCAAAGCCATAGCTGCTAACTACAAACATTAGCTACTTTGTTGGTTCCAATGCAATTTCCCATTGGCAACTACCCAAGTTGCTAATCGGCTAGCAACTATGCTTTCGAGAAACACAACTCAGACTTGCATAACATGTGAGATGGAAACCATAGTTATAAGGTTGAAGTGTGAGACACAAACCCAAACACTAACACTCAGACACATTGACACGAGCGGCCCACAACTAACGACATGTTTGGAAACAGCAACATCACTGTGTAAAAGTCAGGGGTCCATTTCTCAGTAGCGCAGTTGTTAGCCAGTTAGTAACTTGGGTAGTCCCCAACGGGAAATTGCATTGGAAACAACAAAGTAGCTAACATAATTAGCAACTATGGCTTCGAGAAATGCACCCCAGATCAGAAGGATTATAAATGAAAGGGGAAACACACACACACACACACACACAATGTACAAAGTTGTCATGGAGCGGCAGTATACATTTAACACATTCTTAAGCCCAACAATGTAGTCATGGTTTTGGAGAAGGCTCGAGCACAACCTAACAGTCATACAGCACCATTCATTTCATTGCTTCATTGGCTTTGCATTTGGCCCCGTAGGTCCTGTGTTGTGCAGTGCAACAGTCTCATCCCAACTCGTCAATTTCTGACCACTGTTGACCAGGCGGAAATTTTTGACGTCTAGGGCATACCTGCCACATTGCATGTTGTCGGGGAGGGACACTTAAAACGAGAACTTCGCCTAACCCTAACCGTCAGTGAAGATATGCTGCCACAAGAAGGCGCCTTTGAGGGGTGCATCACTTTTTGACTCCAATGGCATACCTTAGATGTGAATCAGTTGGGATGATGCACTGTAGTGTGGTGACTGTGCACTGTGCACTGTGCTTTGGCAGTGGACATCTGAGCCCTTAATTGTGAGTGAAGGCACATTACTGTGGTAATTTCTTTCCCAACAATCTGTTCGTCTGTGTTGACAGAAAGATTATGTGTTGAAAGCCCTTGTAGTCTTTAAAAAAGGATTAAAAAAAAAAAGCTCACACAGAATATAGCACGACTTACAATTTCATTAAAAAAATCAATATATGCAACATAACGATAAGTAAGGTGTGAAAGATACTACTACACTACTCAAGGTGCAAGGTGAACATTCCAATATGTACAGTTAAGTGTTGGAGTAGATGGTTAAAAATAGTACTTGTGTTTTCAGCTGTGAACCGTCCAACACCACACGTCACGTCTATAGGCATGTACAGCACATACTTCTCTACTGGATAATACAGCATAGTATTTACACACTCTTCATGGTTTTAACATATAGGATTTCAGCGTCATTATTATTATTATTTTTATTATATATTAGGTCCCATTCCATTTGTAGACACTTCCTGTTTCCAGTAATACAAACACGTCGTTACTCCAGCAACCAAAAGTTCAAGTTTTCATGGACCGTGGTTGAATGCATAGTTGCTGCAAAACATCTTTTTTTATATAATGTAGGGTTTTTTTGAGAAGGCAACATTGGTGTCTGTACTTTACATTCAATGGACTAACTTGGAAGGAATCCATCCTATATGGCGAAGACAGCTGTAGAAAAAAGGCAAAACAACAAAAATAAAGATCTGTTTGTTGTCCAAAGAGGAGCAATGTTGTTCATAGAATGTCACTCTCTGGAGGGATTGGTGGATTGGGCTGCTGCTGGCTTCAGCCAATAGCATGAGAGAGATTGGTGGATGCAGCTGGATTTGTAAAAGGTGACGATGAGAGTGATGGAGACCCTTTACAATGGCACTGGGCGCGGAATGTCAGCGTTCAAATTCAGATTCAATCTTTCAATTGCAACCCTTCATTTCCAAACACTCCCCAACACGGTTTTGTTTTCTTTGCTATAGCTTCATCAGTGTACCAGATGGAAGGTCCATTGCAGAATTCACGAAAGGTGATGTCAGTCAAAATCAGATTCAAACTTTTGTTATCTACTATAAAGTACTTCACCAGTTCTGCAGAGGATGGTCCACTGCAGAATTTACCAAAATTGATTCGTGGTCAGTCTTTTATTGTCTGTTACCTTGCTCCATCCTTTCACCCCCAACATCATTGTGTTCTTCACCAATGACTGTTGCCATATTGGGCTGATTAGAATGACCGTCTGCGGGTGGAAAAAAAATGTAGAGGGTGTTTTTTCTGTAGATTTCTAGCCATAGAAATAACTAGAATTAAGTTCAAATTGGGAGGAAGTTGATGTCTCCAGGTCAGTTTTTGAACAGTTTTTTGGGCTAGAAATCATTGGTCATCAACAAATCCATTGTAGAATTTACCAAAGTGGATTCAGAGTCAGTCATTTATTGTCTGCTACTTTCGTTATTTCACACCGAGCATTCTTGTGACATCTGGCAACCGTGTCACCAGTGTTCCCAGGTGAAGGTCCATAGCTGAGATCAGGTTGATGTCTGTGATGGTCTAGGAACTTGGTTTTGAAGACTGGAGGAGGGGAGAGAGAGAGAGAGAGAGAGAGAGAGAGAGAGAGAGAGAGAGAGTTGGAGAGAGGGCTGGAGAGAGAGCGAAAGGGGTGGAGTCAACCCACATGTTGCCAGTGTTGCAGGTGCAGGTCCATAGCTGACCTCAGGCTGAGGAGGGAATTGGAGAGAGGGCTGGAGAGAGGAATAGAGAGAGGTATGGAGAGAGGGATGGAGAGGGAATAAGAAGGGTGGAGTGACATCTGGCAACCTTCGGTTAAGGAGAGAGAGGGTATTGGAGAGAGGGATGGAGAGTGGGATAGGGAGAGAGAGCGAGAGGGGTGGTGTCAAGCCACATCTGGAAACGTTGTCACCAGGGGTGGAGTCACATCTGGCCACCATGTCACCAGTGTTCCAGGTGCAGGTCCATTGCTGAGTTGAGGTTGATGTCCGTGACGTCCAGGAACTCGGTGTTGAAGATGCTCGGCACGGCGGTTGCCATGGAGTTGAAGGCCGTCGCTGAGCTGGGCGGAGTCAGGTCCAGCCACTCCATGGTCTCCCACGGCGACTCGGCGAACGCCATGCCGAGCCCCTGGGCCCCGTCGCCGGGGACGGGCGACACCTTGGTTGCCATGGGCGACAGGGGGGTGTCCATCATGTCGCGGTGCACCAGCATCTTGTCGTCGTGGTGCGACGCGGCGGCGCCAACGAACCCTCCGGCATGCTCCCCCCCGATGCCGACAATGTCCTCCCCTGAGGTGCCTTCCTCGCCGAGCTTCAACAGGACGATGTCGCCTTGACGCACCATGGGGTTGCTAAGCAGCGAGTCCAGGTGGCACTCCACGCCCGTGTGGCTCAGGCCGTGTGGCTCGAAGGGCATCTGGGGCGGCGGTGGCGGCGGAGACACCATGTGGCCGTAGTGTCTGTGGAACTTGTTGTGGACGCCGGCGGTGACACCGGTGACGCTGCCCACCGCTGCGGACACTGCAAGGTGAGGAGGCACATTGACTTTGGTTACACAGGAGCAGGAGCTCTCGTCCTTGGAGATAGCCGGCATTTCTTCGGAAGAGAAAATGGAAAGGTAGGGGCAAGGGGGAGGAGAGGAGAGGAGAGGAGAGGAGAGGGGTATATGGAGGGAGGGAGAGAGGGAGGGAGGGAGTTGTAGAGGAGAAGAAGGGAGGACATAGAGGGGAGGGAGGGGAGGAGGAGACATAGCACACAGCACAAGGGATTTAATGACCACGTCCTCCAACGCCAGGCCTGGAAATCATTACTGGCTGATGTACAGCCCTCCTGACTGGACTGAGTGTGGCTGACAGTGGGAGTTCAGACTCCAACAGGTTTCAGTTTCAAAGCAGGGATTCAGTTCCATAAAAGCATGAAAATAATAAAAATGCTTTACAACATTACAGCAACATTAAATATTTCAATATTACAGTGCACTAAATATGTCTAAATATGTTAAAGGGCAAATGCTAACCTTATCATGTGACTCACTATACTAATTTTCTGTGGAACAGACATTGCTAAAGAGAAATGACACTCACCTCCGCTTTCGATCAGCACATCCAGTATCTCGTCCATCTGTTGACTTCTAGTCAGTTGCTGAAAGAGAAAAAGGACCACCAGCTTCAATGACTCAATGTAATCTGCAGCTCACGTATCCCACACTGACAGGTCTGTTATTCTACTGCCGGCATGCAAACACATTAACCCTTTGAGGAGTACCATCACAAATATGTGATTAGAATTTTGCCAAACCTTTGAGTTCTCATTATGATGTCATAAGGACTTTGCGATATTTGTAACACGGAGCTGTAGAGTGTTCGAGGAAAATTCTAGAAGAACTGGGGGGAAATCCTCAAAGGGTTAAACTTAGCCAATATAATTTACGACAACTTCAGGGGGCAACGTAACACTGTTGACCGGCAGCGGGGGTTCACAAGGTTAAGTAAACAAGTCTACACACTTCAAAGGGCAGAGCATATGTGTACCTGCTCAAACTGAAAGTGAATTGTTTAGTCTGCTTCAATCAAAAAACGTGTGTAATGTTTGGTCTGCTGCGCTATCAAAACATCTTTAAAGAAGTCAAGCCTGGCGGATGCTAGCTACTGTTACAACTGTTGATGGAAGCTAGTTGCACAGCCATCCATACCACGGTGTCATTCTCACTTAGCATGGGGATATAGCTTAGCTAGCCAGTCAGCAGGCCATTGGTTAGAGTGCAAGGAAGGGAAAAACACAGAGGTGGCCAGAGGTGTAAGCCAAAACCACTGTGATATGAACCAGAGCATGTAGCTTAGCTAACGGCAATGAAAAGCAGAGGAGTGAAGAATAGGTAGCGATTAGCATGAGATGTCATTACTGGAGGTGGTGTGAGCAATCCTTGCCAGTTAAACACAGGTAAGATGGGGGTCGAGGACAATCCATTGACAT
The DNA here is from genome assembly GCF_034702125.1 of Engraulis encrasicolus. NCBI lineage: Eukaryota > Metazoa > Chordata > Actinopteri > Clupeiformes > Engraulidae > Engraulis > Engraulis encrasicolus. The sequence continues at coordinate 20,040,594 of NC_085873.1, forward strand.
TTGGGGTATCAAGATGCCAGACACAAGCTGAAGCCTATGAATCACGCTTCAAAAAATGTTATGTGTCGAGATGGACTGCGTCATGAAGATGAGCTACCAATAGGCTATTAGATAAAATAGCCCAGGCCGAAAGTCCAAACCCTCACCCTAAACCATAACCTTAAAGCTGAACCCCTAGCCCCTAACCCTAAGTACAAGCCCAAACCCAAGCCCCTTAATCCTAACCCTAATCCAAACCCTCACACTTAAACCCTTAAACCCTAAATCCTAAATCCTAACCCTTGCCCAAACCCTAAACACTCACCCTAAACCCTAGCCAAAACCCTCACCCTAACCCCTTGGAGTACTGTGGCTGCAATGGCTGGGTAGCTCAGATTGGTGGGTTGCTCTTATCAACATGACACAGCTGGAATGCTGACACCAACATCAACACTGACGAGTCATGTGACTGGCTGCCATCTTGGTATCCACAAAATATCATGTATTAGTCATCAACTGTTGGGCGGGAGGGGAGGATGTTGGGGGAAGTAAGGGGATGGAGAAGCAGATAGCTTGCGGGGTGAGGTGCGCTGGGTTTTATGGATGGGGGTAACAGGGGGGTAATAAGGGTGACAGGCCAGGCCGGGGTAGGTAGCAGGGCAAGCGGGGTAATTTCTTTTTTTCTTTTTTTTTACCTGCTTCACTGCATCTTCATAGCAAGGGGGTTGTTTAATCTTGGATGCAGCGCAGTCTGATTCTGAGCTACAGAAGGCAGTGGTGGTGGTGGAGGAGGAGGTAGTGGAGGAGGAGGAGGAGGAGGAGGTGACAGGGCACTTGTGGCCAGGGTGCCGGGGAGAGGAGGAGGAGGAGGAGTGCGAAACTGCAATCTACAATGAGGACGAGATGAGACGAGATGAGATGGAGAGACAGTGATTGGCAACCTGCTGGATTCATTCGTTACTACAATCCAGTGCCGCATATTCCAAATTACATGTACCCAATTTCTCGAAATCATCATTGTTTACCAGTTAGCAACTGCTAACCAGTGAGCAAGTTAGCATTTTAAACAAGTAAGTGGCTAACTTAGTTAACAACGATGTTGTCGAGAAACACTGGACTGTAACTAATGAATCCAGGTTGTCATCACTGTTGATTGTTGCGAAAGATGTTATCGTCCAGATGATGACATGGAGGACTGATGGTAAATGTGAAGAAATGATGGTTGACTAGCTTATCTATCAGTGTTTTTGGATGGAGTGCAAGTGATAAAGAAGATACGGAAGACGCTATATTTGTGGGGCAGGGAAGAGTGGATGACGTGAATGTTGAATGTGAATGGTGGTCAATGAAAAGAAACTGTAAATATGACACCGCAGAGTTCTCTGTGTGACTTGGGGAAATCTAAGTAGTATTCCATGAAATAATATTACCAACACGCACCACAGTTACATTTAAAATAAATAAATAACCAACCACAGCATTTCGTGTTGCCACCCGTCCCAGTTTTTAATAGTCTGTCCAGGGGGAATTAAAAAAAAATCTAGGCAAAGAAATCCCTGGACACTAAATGAAGGGAGCTAACGCTAACGATCGATTATTGTCCAGGTTCTTTGTCAAGCACACGCGACAATCCTAACAGCATTGTTTCGTCATATAAGTAATGTACATCAGCATTTAACATTTTGTGCATGACCACCACTACTTAAGCTCATTATTACCTCCGCCAAGGAGGTTATGTTTTTGGTCGCGTTAGTCTGTCTGTCTGTTTGTTTGTACGGTATGTCTATCCGTCTGTTTGTCAGCAGGATAACTCAAAATGTCATGAACGGATTTGGATGAAATTTTCTAGAGTTGCTGGCAATGACAAAAGGAATGAGTGAATCAATTTTGGTGGTGGTCTGGATTACAATGTGGATCCAATATTTTTTTTCAAAGATTCTTAACTATTGTAGGATAGGTCGAATTTTGACATTCCAGTTTCTAATTCTTGAAAAAAATAGGGTGTAACATAGTCAAATGTTCTATCAAACCGCTTTCTTGGCGGAGGTCTCCCCTATCTGTGTGGATTTCTAGTTATTATTACTATTTTTATTGTTGTTTTTGTTGTTACCTTGGTCTGCATGTGGTTGTTCTTGGCTTTGGCGGAGGGCCGTTCGTTGAGGCCCATGTCAGCTGGGCTGGGAGGGTACAGGGCCTGCAGGCCTCTCTGGTCAGGGGGGTACGGGCAGCTTATGGGCTGGCTCACAGCCTTCTGCTGGATCTATGAAGGAACAAGCGAAGAGTTAAGTTACAAACTTCAACAACAAACAAGTCACTTCAATGCCGTTCTTTGACCTTTGTGTTTTATTATTTATTAATGACTCTTCAGACATCCTTTCATCTATGTGTGCATTCTTGCCATTCAACCAGTTTGAGAACATACCTTTTAAACCTATATGAAATGCATTTTGTGATGCATTGCAATACAAGGACCAATATAAACATGTCAATTTTCCACAAGGTTCCAAAATAGATAGTATAAGTCATTTTGCAACAAGGTACTTCAAACACACAAGGGGTCAGATGTGTTATGTTCCTTATTTCTCCTTAATACAGTGGGGTAACATAGTGGGGTCATCCCTATGTTCCCCGGGTCCTATGTTCCCCAAGTCCTATGTTCCCCGCAACCGCTGCCGCATGACTAAGCGCAGGTTGTTGTTGCACCTCTGACAGGTTAGGTTTAGGGATAGTTTTGGTCAGGGCACAAATGTACAACTCAGAAACATTGCATTACTGACAGGTTAGGTTTAGGGATGGTTTTGGGAAGGGCACAATTTGAAAACAACAATGCGGGGAACATAGAACCCTTTCTTAGTTAAGGGTCCTAAGTTCCCCTGTCCCATACAAAGACAGGGGAACATAGGACCTGGGGAACATAGGTACGCTCCCGACATAGTTGGCTAAATTAGTTGGCTAAAATAAGATTTGTTAGATAGCATTGCATTAAATGAGACTGCATTCGGCTGTATTGTCACTACATGTGTGTCAGTTCAAGTAAACAAATCCACAGTACGTGGCCCAAGGGTGCATTCATAAATTTAATTCCTGAAAAGAGAAGGCTGTATATGATTAGAAAAAAAACGAGCATTCCACTCTTGATAAACTAAGAGAGCTCATAATTTATGTAAGAGTTAAAAGTCAGAGCTCTGAATATTGTGCCCTCGGAACAAACCCTGCATTAAATGTAACTTTATCTGCATTACACATGTAGTATTTTTAAGTTCAACTTTGGGACCAGATAATAGGCAACGATTTGTCTGTAATCTGGCAAAGATTTGTAATAATCTGCACAAAGTCACAGCTAATTGTTCAAAGATTTATAAGATTAGATTATATAACAATCCTCATTTTGTTTTATTGTGGGAAACATCTCAACAGTCCTTCCCCAAGGTGAAAGACATGACATCACTTTTTTTGTGTTCCTATGATTTGTTTTAGTAGGACAGGTCAAAATGTCAAAAATAGACTTACTTCTTACTAAACATACTTCAATACATTGTCTTTTTAGAAACCTAGCACAATTTATTTTGATTTAATTAATTTTGATAGAATAATGAGAGTATAAAGGTAAAAAAATGTCATGTGGCGTAACGGTAAAAACATTGAAATACACATTTCAAGCTGTTCAAAACAGGTCAAATTCTGATGGAAATATTCATGAATAATGATTTTATTATTTGTCATTATACAGACCCTTAGTGTATTTGTCACTGACCCACCTGCATGTTACGAGGCCTGGTTCCGGTCTGCGAGTGAGAGCAACCTCCATCGCGCCCCATAGGGGGCGTCATCATGTAGGAGTGGCTGGGGGACGAGGATGAGGACAGACTGCTGGGCTGTGGGCTACCGGACGTCTTGTTGCCACCTGGCGAGTCCTGCGGAGAACACTGCGGGCTGAGGAAAGCCGACAGACCACCACCGACAACACCGGAGGAAGAAGGGCTGCGAGATGGCGGGACGACATCGCCGGGACAGCGCTGTGGAGCTCCCATCATGCCGCAGTGAGCCCCCATGCCCTCCATGCAGCTTCCACCGTTTCCATTTCCGCCATTTTGATGGCCGCCATTGCTGTTGTTGTTGTTCTTCATGGCCTTGGAGGCCAGAGGACAGCTGGAGGTCACGTGCTCCTGCTTCACAGACACGTTGCCATAGAAATTATGCTGCATCTGGTGGGAGCTGGAGTTGGAGCTGGAGCTGGAGCTGTTGGGATGCATGTGGAGGCCATGTGGAGGCTGCTGGTGCTGATGCTGATGCTGTTGGTGGCCGCCATGGTGATGGGGAGCCATTGGTCCATTCTGGCCCTGGGATGAAGGATGCTGAGGGCCTGTGGCTGCTGGCTGCTGAGGACCAGATGTATAAGTAGGATGAGGATGAAGATGATGATGATGATGAGGTGGAGGAGGAGGTGGGGGAGGAGGAAGGGGTTGGTCCTGGAGGCTGCCGTGGGAGCGTTTGCGCTTGTGCAGCTGCATGCGAAGCTCCTCCACCTGCCGCTGCTCCTGGTGCAGTTTCCAGGTGAGCTCCTCGATCACCTTCTGCTTCTCCACCAGCATCTTGTCCTTCTCCGCGTCCAATCCAGACCCTCCTTCACCGGATGGATCTGTGAAGAAAGAAATGAATGAATGAATGAATGAATGAATGAATGAATGAATGAATGAATTGTTGGATGGATAGATGGATGGATGGATAAATGAAGGAAGGAAGGAATGAATGAATGAATGAATGAATGAATGAATGAATGAATGAAGTGAATGATTATTTACTATGTGTAAATTAAAGGTAACACCACTTTCACCACCTCCCACACTTCCTCATACTCCTCCTCATCCAAAGCTTCCTCCATTTTCACTCCTGATTATTAAGACAATAACTAAAAGTAAAAGTCCCACTGGAACTCCACACCCACCTCCGTTGCTTCCTCCACTCGTTCCTCCACCTCCTCCGAGCCCCATGGCCAGGCCTCCCTCATCAGCGCTCAGGTGTCCAGGGGAAGAGGAGGAGGCGTGCAGGCCGAACTGCGGCGAGGACATGGTGACGTCGCTGAAGCTGTCGGGCAGGGAGCCGCTCAGCTCCGAGGAGGCGGGAGAGATGGGCGGCGTGGAGCCAGTACTGCAGAACGGGAAGAACCCTCCTCCTCCTCCTCCTAGGGGTGCACGATTATGGAGAAAAAAATTATAATCATGATTATTGGGATCAAAATCGAAATCACGATTATTAATCATGATTATTGAGCAACAATAAAAAAAACTGTTTTTTTTGCGTAATTTTATTTAAAATTATATCAAAATGTTCCTGATTACGTTATGGAGCTGGGGCATTGATACTTAAAGGGACAGTTTGGTCAATTTCAACATGCAGTTGTATTGCTCACGCTACCCTTGACTTGTCAGTACCTGGTGATGCCACATTTTTCGGCTCAGCCCTTTCCGAGATATGAGCAATTCTAATGGGGGCAGCGTTTGTTTACATTTTTAAAAAATGAAACGTAGGCCAACTCCAAATATTTTCCCAAAAGGTACTGCTGTTTGCTAGTTGTCTGCTGATGTTTTATAACCTTTTGGATGTTTTTGGGAATAAATAAAAATGTTTTTTTGAAATGTAAACAAAGAGCTGCCCCCATTACAATGACCAGGATCTTGGAAACGGCTGAAGAAGGAGAAAAAAAAATCTCAGGCACTGACAAGTCCAGGGTAGTGTGAGGATTACAACTGCATGTTGAAATTGACCAAACTGTCCCTTTAAGAATGGCCCACGATACGATATGATTCGGTCATCGATGCATTGATACATATCGATGATTATGTACACCCTTACCTCCTCCACCAACGCCGCCGCCGCCGCCGTGAGACATGGGACCAGCCGAGCCCGGCGACTGGTAGGAGGACATCGAGCCGGTGGGCGTCACGGGGAAGGTAACCGTGGTGATGTCGCTGGCCTGGGACCCGGGGGAGCTGCCGCTGGGGTCGCGGAAGGGGCGCAGCCTCTCGATGAGGGCGGTCTTGGTGCCGGACACCGGCATGCCGCGAATCCTCAGCTGCTGCCTCAACTCCGATACCTGAGGGGATTAGGCAAACAAGGTTCATTTACATTGCATTACATTACATTACTTCACACTTAGCTTTTATCCAAACAACGCTTTTATCCAACAACGCTTTTATCCAAAGCGATTTACAGATATTAAAAGTCCTGAGGAGGCAAAAATGATTCAAGTCATGGGTAAGCGGTTAGGGCGTTTGGCCTTTCAGGCCAAAGGTTGCCGTTTGGACTCCCAACCCGCCAGGTAGGTGGGGGGGAGTAATAAACCAGTGCTGACCATCCTCCTCCATTACTGAGGTACCCTGGGCATGGTACCGTCCTGCCGCACTGCTCCTTGTTCATGTGGATAAAAAATAAAAACTCTGTTGTGACAAGCACATTTTAGCTCCCTGAAATGGGATATTTTCAAATCCAAAGTTTTGAAATGAGCATTCTAAAACTCCGAAAACCAGTATGTTTTCAGAAATACTGTATCGTTTAAAGAGGTTCTGATACAAAAACAAACTAAGTAGTTTTTTCAACCCTCGACTGATGTTTTCAAAACAGTTTCAATGGCTCCTCAACTTGGCAAATGGCTCGTCTGAATTTGCTTTCCCACCCAAGACGGTCTAAAACTGTCCCATAAGCGAGTTTGGAAAGAAACAGTGCATATGTTGGCAGAAAACGCATTTACTAAATACAGAATAATGTTGTTTAGGTAAAACTCCTAACAACAGCGTGTGCATAAACACACACCGGGCCTAACTGCCATGTCCGCATGCTATACTACAGGCAGCCTGTAGCGCAGTATATAACAAGCAAATATTTGAAGTTTATGTCGTGTGCACATACTTTACGTTACAGTTAACAGACACTTTTATCCCAAAGGAGACGTAAACAAGATACAGATATGCGGAGGGACATGAGGAGTAAGCAGAGGCATGGAAAACAGAAAGTGATACGGACATGCGGGAAAGAAGAAAGTCCTGCAGACAGACAGATGAGCTTGGAATCGCCCCACTATTTCTCCTGCCAGGGTACACCCACCCCCCAGACTTATATAAAGAAGATGTAACTCAAGAGTTTCGCTGCGAAACAACGTATCCACCATTTTTGACTTTTGCATTTTATTATTGGAAATGACTGTTCAGCAGTCCTATCATTTATGTGTGAATTCTTGCCATTCAAATATGTTGAGAACATACTCTTTAAACATGGAATGCCTAATACAAAAATGTCAATTACCTAAAATCTTCCAAAATGGATATACATCGTTTTGTAACGAAGCTCTCACACTAGTGGCGTGATATTTCATGATTTCAATCATTTGTAATATAGTAGTTTTGTAATTACATCTGTAGGAGTACTACTACTTCCACTTAACACTAACTCTGCTCCCATGACAGTTATCAGTATTTACCTCATTGACCTTGCTTAACAAATAATCAGCATCATATTATGTCTCAAAGCTACATAGTTTACATACACAATCTTATGTATATGAAGAGTTCAGATGCAAAACCCCCTAACTCCATTTCTGAAGACCTGCACTTCTATGTTTTTAGAGAACCCCGTTGTTGGTTTGGTTTACATTCATGTACTTGATAATACATATAAATAGTTATATTACATAAATAAAATAAAAAAATATGCAATTTTGAAAGCTTTGTGTTAAATAAAAATGAATTAAGATTATTTTCTGAAAAGGCACTTAGGGGGTTTTGCATCTGAACTCTTCATATGCACCTGTAACCTAACTGTGGTCAAAGATGAACAAGGTTCATCCAAATATCTCAGAAGAGTGCAGTAGAGTAGAGTGGAATGGAATAGACTAGTGTAGCGTAGCTTGGAAAATAAAGGCTTTTAACTTTTATTTTTAAGAAAGGCCCTTCACCAAGGATGTTGCCCGTTGGCTTTTATATTGTTTGTTTATTGTTTGTTTATTGGTTGGATCCCCATTAGCTGTGGCAATGATTTTATATTATTGCCAGTCATCAATACACCAGCAATGCATATGGTTAATGAGATGTTTTGGTTGGCAACCCTCAGTAAGAAGCCGTAGTGAAACATAGTAAGTGTTAGTGCACAGTAAGTAATACAGTAAGTGATATTTGTCTTAAACATGCCGCATGGTGTACCTTGAGGTCGTCGAGGTTGGGCGGCAGGGGGCCCAACTTGGTAGGGTTAATGGTGGGGGGGCTGCTGTAAGAGGTCTTGACCGGGGAAGAGGCGGAGGACGAGGTGCCCACCGCACCACTGGGGGTGCCAGAGCCACACGTGGACATCTGCTCACCATGTGGCCTGCAGAGGAAGAGAAGAGAATGCCACTTTGGATTGTTTGTTTGTTTTTAGTGGACTAGCTAAGACGCATATTCATTGCAGCACATCAACCTCTAATTACTAATTAATTTATGGGCATTACATGTAAATGTTGTTGTTGTTGTGCCACCTGACGTCTGAGCCCAAAGAAACGTCTTTGACCCACTAACCTGTTGGCTTGCTGCTGGTGCAGGGGCTGGTAGCTGAAGCTCTGGGTCTGCTGAACCTGCTGCTGCTGCTGCTGCTGTTGCTGCTGCTGAGTCTGTTGCTGATGCTGCTGAGTCTGAGAGCATTGGGAATGCTGCTGCTGTTGCTGCTGCTGTTGGTGTTGATGATGATGCTGTGGAGGTACACGGCAAAACTATGTGGTTACACTTGACTTGACGCGTATGACATAATAGTGTCAAAACAGCATGATGACTCAGTCATGGACGAGTCATGGTGTCAATGTCGTTACCGCTTTATGGTCATGGAAAGTTGACATTGCTAGGGCTGTTTTTACCATAACCGAATGTCACTTAATGACAACGGCATAAACTTGTTCATGACATTGACATAATGTTTATGACACATGAAGGACTGCGTTACGACACTGATGTTGGTGCTGGTAGTAGGTCACACTCATGCAGTACATTAAGTGTGCGTTCCAATATGCGACCTTGCTTCCTCCACTTGTGCTTGTGGCCTCGTACCAGGAAGTAATATGTCATGATGACATCACTGACAACAGCATTATATTTCAATATCCTGCAAAAGCTCAATTGTAAAGTCTTTTTCTCATTTGCAATTGGGATGGTGAATGAAAAACAGTCCCCCAAAAGTTGTTGTGGTTAGGCTGACAGCTGGGAAACTTTATTGCTTTCTCCACGGAGGAGGGGCCAGGAGGCGGGGCGAGGCCACAAGCACAAGTGGAGGAAGCAAGGTTGCATATTGGAACGTACCCTAAGACAATGCATACTCGGTACCTGACGGTTGTGCTGTTCTTTCACACTCATACAGTTCATTAAGACAGTACATACTCCCTACCTGGTGGTGGTGCTGGTGTTTCTGTTGGCTGAGTATCTGCAGCTGCAGGAAGAGCTGTTGCTGCTGTAGCAGGCGCGCGTAGGCGGAGTCCATGGGCGGAGGAGACTTCTCTGCCTTCTGGTCCGGGGGAATGTACTGGTGGTACTTCAACTTCCTGACCTTGGGCTTGATGTCCTTGGGCTTCTTGTGCCGGTTCTTGTCCGACATCTTGGGAGGCTTTATGTATATAGTACATGTACACAGTTTTGTATATTGCTTTTTTCTAGAAACTCATAGGTGCTTTACAGGCAGTAATGGCACATTGCTGTTTTTGTTGTTGTTGGTCTTTTTTCGACTTTATTTGATCAGTCTGAGAGGTGGACAGCAGTGGCCTAGTGGTTATAGAGTTGGTCTTTCAATCTGGGGGTTTGAGGTTCGAATCCTCCCTCACCTACATCTCCATGGCTGAAGTGCCCTTGAGCAAGGCACCTAACCCCACATTGCTTCAGGGACTGTAACCAATACCCGGCCAAATAATAACTGTAAGTCGCTTTGAATAAAATGAAAGCGTCAGCTAAGTGAAATGTAATGTAATGTAATAGACAGGTCATCAGCTGGGAAAATTAGGCCTTTCGTCCTACTGCACTTTTCTCTGTGGATTACTGACCAGAAGGCCTATTGGAAGAAATTAAAACATGGGGCCACGTCAATTTTTGCTCAGAATTCAATATGGCCGCCATTTTCCAAAATGACTTGTTTTCATGCATTATTACATTGTACTATAACGTGATATTCATGAATGATTAGCTACTTTCAGCACTATTCTGTCCTATTTCCTTACATACATGTTTACAAAGGTTGACTAAACTAAAACAAATGAAAATAAAGTTGGCCACCTTGCAATATCCAAAGGAAAGTGCTGAAAATAATGATTGAAATGCACATAGAGAGTCTATGGCTGGGAAAATTAGGCCTATTGTCCTGTCAGGGTTTTCACAGTGGATTGCAGACCAGAAGGCCTATTGAAAAAGATTAAAACTTGGGGCCATCTATGTCCTCCAAAATTTAAAAAAAATCTCTGTTTTTCAGAATTGCAGACTTTCACACATTTTTCTCAATACTGTAAGGCCATAATTATCAATGAAGATTACCTATTTTTCAGTTAAATTGTCCTATCTTCTTACAGGCGTGAGTATAAAGGTTGACTAGAAAAAGGCATAGATATATATATCTTGCCACTTTGAAATATCCAAAGGAATGTTGTCAAATGACTGAATTTCACAAACACAGTGGACTGCTGAAAAAAAGGCATATTGTCCTGCCAAACTGTGTGTGTGTGTGTGTGTGTGTGTGTGTGTGTGTGTGTGTGTGTGTGTGTGTGTGTGTGTGTGTGTGTGTGTGTGTGCGCGTGTGTGTGCGTGCGTGCGTGTGTGGGTGCATGTTCTTTACATACACTGACAGACACAGTAGACCGGGTGCAGAGAGAGTAGAGAGAGAGAGGTTCCATTGGCCCATTGTTTCCGGGTTCTATTATTGCAAGGGGGAGAGGGGGAAATCCCCCTTTAGGCAGACCTAGGCAGACCTAAGGACTGTTCTATTCAATGCTAGGAGTATTATGACACGCCCCTTTAGGCAGACCGGAACCTGGTCACGTTAGGTGCCCATAGAAACCTATTATGTTGGCATATCTCTATATACTTAAAGAATCTCTGCCGGGTGTGTGTGTTTTGGGGGGGTAAGGTGGCGGGGTAGGGGGGACCGAATGATGTGGAGGAGCAGGGGGATGAATGAGGGGGTGAGCAGGGGTATGGGGGCAGAGTGGGGGGGGGGGGAAATGAGTCGGATTGAATTGGGGGGTGGGTGGGCAGAATAGTTTGTGGGGGGATGAGTGAGGAGGTGTGGGGGGTTCAGGGGGGCAGAATGTGTGTGTGTGTTTGTGTGGGGGGGTAAGTTCAGTCGGGGGGGTCGACCTGCCAAACTTTTCACATCTGATGGGGGGTGGGCGAGTGTTTTGGGGGGGGGTGGGGGTAGAATGAGTCAGGGGGTGGTGAGCGTGGGGGGCAGAATAGTGGGGGGTGAGTGAGGGTGGGGGGCAGAGTAGCATGGGGGAGATGAGTGAGGGGGTTGGGGGGGGCAAAAACGTGTGTGTGTGTGGGGGGTGGGGTGGGGCAGAATAGTGTGTGGGGGGGGATGAGTGAGGGGGTGGGGGAGGCAGAATAGTGTGTGGGGGAAAGACACTGTAGAGCAGGGGAAAAATGAGAGGGGTATACGCGCGGGCACACACGCACACACACTCATCCTTGCTTTATGCAAAAAAATGTAGGCCTGAAAAACTTTTGGTCAGTAATCTAATGTGAAAAGTTTGGCAGGTCAATAGCCTTATTTCAGCAGTCAACTGTGTATGTGTAATTCAATAATTTTCTGACAACAATCCTTAGGATATTTCAAAGGGGCAAGATATATATTTACATCATTCTGTTGCCAACCTTTGTACTCACGTCTGTAGATAGGAGATAGGACAGAATTTCACTGAAAATAGGTTGTCTATTGATAATTATGGTCTTGCAGTATTGAGAAAAATGTATGAAAGTCTGCCATTCTGAAAAACAGAGAACATTTTCAATTTTGGAGCACATTTGAGATGGCAACCAGCTGGTGAATCTTTTTCAATAGGCCTTCTGGTCTGTAATCCACTGTGAAAACCCTGACAGGACAATAGGCCTAATTTTCACAGCCATAGACTCTGTATGTGCATTTAAATCATAATTTAAGCACTTTCCTTTGGATATTGCAAGGTGGACAACTTTATTTTCATTTGTTTTAGTTTAGTCAACTTTGTAAACATGTATGTAAGGAAATAGGACAGAATAGTGCTGAAAGTAGTTAATCGTTCATGAATATCACCTTATAGTACAATGTAATAATGCATGAAAACAAGTCATTTTGGAAAATGGTGGCCATATTGAATTCTGAGCAAAAATTGACGTGGCCCCATGTTTTAATTTCTTCCAATAGGCCTTCTGGTCAGTAATCCACAGAGAAAAGTGCGGTAGGACGAAAGGCCTAATTTTCCCAGCCGATGACCTGTCTATAATGGACAGGAACATCTTGGGAGGTTTTAAAGGGACACTGTGCAGGAAATGGTCAAAAAACGTACTGCAACTATGCTGCTCATTGAAACTGGGCTGCCTATTGCCAAATTTGATCTTTACATGAAAGTTTACTAAGTATTAAACAAATATTTTCTAGTATGGTCCAAGTACAGTCATTTCTGCAGCTAAAATGGCTATTTTTGGAAATTCAAAATGGCGGACCATGGAGAAGATCCCCCTTTTCATGTATGAAAAGTGCAATTTTTCCAGTCATAATGAATACTTAGAATTTGATGCTGGTGGTAAGTATTCATGAAAAAGGTAACATTAGTGAATGGGCAGCAGAGTTCTGGAAATAAACAACTAAAAATCTCACACAGTGTCCCCTTAAGTATAGTACATGTACACAGTTTTGTATATTGCTTTTTCTAGAAACTCATACTATAGGTGCTTTACATGCAGTATAACACAGAACATATTGGCCACATTCGTGATGGCACACTGCTGCTTTTGCTGTTTAGCATGCCTGCACACTTTGCCATTTCAATGCATTCTGGTTTACAAACTAATAAACTAATATTTACTAGTATAATCAAAGTAGAGTACGTTTTTGCAGCTAAAAGTGTCAGAAAATGGCAGACATGGAGAAGATCCACCTTTTCATGTATGAAAAGTCAAATTTTCGAAGTCATAAGGAATGCTTAGAATTTGATGGTGGTGGTGAGTATTCGCCAAAAAAAGATAGCATTGCATAATGGGCAGCGTGAATTCCGGAAATGAACTAAAAAAGTATTACGTACTGCACTTTTAATACTCCATGTCTAAGTTACACAGAAGCTTAACCTTAACTGAAGGGGAGGTGTTAAATAAGCTCATTTATTTAAAAAAAATAATCACAAAAATGTATAACTTTAAAGCAGTCGAATAAGTTGTGTCTCAGTTTTAAAGAGGTGATGACCTCATACCTTGACTATGGCGGGCACAGGAATAGGGGGTGTGGCTTGATTGCTGTTTCCAGATTCCAGACCAATCTCCTCTTGGCTAATCGCCTCGGTTTTGATACATCCCTGAAGAGAAGAATAATTAACATCATATTAATGTGAGTCACACATAAGTAAAAAATAAAAACAGAGTGAGTGAATGAGTTCATCTATTCTCTTAGGTCCCTAGTATGTACTAAGGATGCACTCATTATTGTTTTAAGACGTCAACAAGAGAAATTGATCATTGCATTCATTTATCCTCGATGTGGGTGCTTTGGCTGTAGTGTTTTGCTATATAGTTAATGCCTCATACTGCAAATGATAATAATAATTAGAAGAGGAATAACAAGAAGAAGAAGAAGAAGTAGAGTAATAAGAATAAAAAGAATAACAACAACAACAACAATCCTAAATGTTTGCGAGCGAAGGTATCTGGGCATGGAAATATCTCGGCAGGGCACGGGCATTGGGTATAGGCACGAGGCAGCCTGGCAGCTCGGTCCACGTGAGAGCCTGGAGTCTGTTGGCCCCCGCCTGGTTTATGAGGGCACGGGTGAGGGCCCGTCATGCCAGCAGTCACACAGGACAGGAGGGGTGGGAGGAGGGGGTAAGTAGGTATTTAAAAAAAAACGTTCCCCTGGTACCCACTCCCTATCCACAAGGGACGAAGGGAGGTTTTGGAAAGAGGGGACTGTGGCATTTCGGAGTGGGCATCCCGCCAAGAAGCTGTCACAGGCTGCTGGGTAGGCCTAACGGTCTCATGGGAGTCTGTGCAGACAGTTGCGCTACCGCATGTGACCAGAGGGGGCAGGCTGCTCTAAAGGATGGGTCAGAATGCTGGGCTCTTAGGCCTCCTGTTCTGTCAGGGCTGGAATGGGCTAAAAAAAACAAAATCCCGGGTATTTTCAGCCAAGACTGGTCTGCCCGGCATTGAGAGAGACCATGAAACATTTTTTAGTCATCTAATATGAGTATTTTCTTTTCTTTTTTTTTTTTTACCACAACAGCCAAAATTAATATTTAAATCTGATTTGGAGACGTTTGCTGTAGCAGCATGACGACTGGTACCATTACATAAAGAGAAAGGCCTGGACAAAATCATCAGCAGTCTACTAGGCAAATGCCCTGTATGACCTATGGCCAGTCCAGCCCTGTGTTCTGTTTGAGAGTAAGCGTAAGAGGGCATGTGGCTTCATTCACAAACAAACATGGCTTTGTTGATACGTCGATATAAT
>NC_085873.1:20065260-20072760 GCF_034702125.1 Engraulis encrasicolus
GTAATGTATAACTAAAGGACTAAAGGTCATAGTAGTGTAGTACTATAGTAGTTCACTTTCAATGTCTATTACAGCGTGCCACTGGAGGAACGGCATGCATGAAGGGGCTACAGATATTATCAACCATGTCTTGCCATACAACTTAGCTGTCTGCTTTTGCACTTGTATGACAATAAAAGAGAAAAAAATCTCTTGTTTTTGAGCATCTACTGTATGAGGGGAAAAAAGAAGAGAAAGAAACGACAGAAAAGAAAATAAAAACATCAAGGGGGGGCTTTGATGTAAGAACGCTCACTGCCAGGATGTTGTAGCATTACACACACACACACACACACGCACGCATGCACGCACACACACACACACACACACACACACACACACACACACACACACACACACACACACACACACACACACACACACACACACACACACAGACGACAAACATGTTGCAATCTTACGCTGGCGAGGAAAGGGAAGGATAACAGCCCTGTAAATCAAACCTTGTTTGTTAGGAATGGGGGTTTGGGTGGTGGTGGTGATGGTGGTGGTGGTGGTGTGTGTGTGTGTGTGTGTGTGTGTGTGTGTGTGTGTGTGTGTGTGTGTGTGTGTGTGTGTGTGTGTGTGTGTGTGTGTGTGTGTGAGAGAGAGAGAGAGAGAGAGAGAGAGAGAGAGAGCGAGAGAGAGAAAGAGAAAGAGAGAGAGAGAGAGAGAGAGAGAGAGAGAGAGAGAGAGAGAGTCTCGGATGGATCGACCTACTCTGGAATTTTCCCCCCAAATATTTTGAGAATAGCTGTGTGTTACACTGTGTGATGGGATCGGTGCTAAATGTCAAAGAGATTAGCAATATAAGCAGTTATCGCCGACAGGACAACAGAGGAAACCACATGTACATTATAGTGTTGAGCTAATTTAACTTTCGTTTAAGAAAAGTGGGTTTTGTAGTGGTAGTGGTTAGTCTATTACTTTGTCCAATGCTTTGATGACCAATGACTCGTGCATCGAACGAAACAGTTTCTGTATACATGTATATACACAATTTGTCCCAGTCACATCAACATGCAGTTCCAAGGTAACGGGTGTGCGCAAGACTTTTCTGGAAATCTGAACCTCACCCAATCACATGCCACACCGTGAAGTCAAGAACATATCCAGAATGCAACACTTTTTGGAGATGCCAAAGTGTACGTTTGCCAATGCAAATACAGCTGTTTTCAAGCTGAGAACTGAGAATGCACAAAGACAAGTAGTCTCTACTCTAGCCTGCTCTTCTCTATTCTACTGCTTTGTACTTTGATTAATGGCTATAAAACAACAAAATGCTGATTTTTTACTCCAGAAATTCTTGTTATTTGAGAGGAATGTTTATAAGCATTCTGACGGCTTGCTGTTGCAATGAGCTGTGGATTTCATCATCACCACCCAACAGAGGAAAGCCATTGTTGTCTTGCGAGCAAGATTACGTCAGTCCAGACCAAAAATGTGAAGCTTTACCATCCAAAAATGCTAAGCTTCACCAGGAACTGATAAAAACACATGCTCATCACTCCCCATCAATTCAACAATACATCATATTTGTGTTCAAAAAGTCTGTGGGCCAGGTTTTGAAAGGCTTTCTGGAGTGGAAAAGAAGCAATGAATATGCAGCGGAGAGAAAGGGCAATGTTTTTTGACACGTAAATGCTTGCTTTTAGTCACAGCTTAAGTCACAAGGTATTTCTCACATAACTGAGAAAAAAAATCCTTCCCACCTCACCTCACTCCATTCCAATTCCACATCACCTGAGTTTATTTCATGACGTAAATAGACCACATTCATGCTCCTTTGATGGATGAGATACTTGTAGTGTCATTGTATCCGAAGTTCCCATTACAAATACGTATGGTGACAATAGAAGCTATGCTATTCTATTCTACAGTATTCTATTCTATTCTATTCTATTCTATTCTATTCTATTCTATTCTATTATATTATATTTCATTCTGTTCTATTCTAATCTAATCTTTTCTATCCTGTTCTATTCTATTCTATTCTATTCTATTCTATTCTATTCTATTCTATTCTATTCTATTACACTGTAAAAACTAAATGGTCCTCAAAGGGCCTTCAGTGGAGGAAGTCCTTAAAGAACCTGAAAGTTCTCTGAGGAACCTAAAGGTGACACGTTATCTCATGGAAGCCAAAAATGGGTTAATACGGTATATGCTTCTTTCAGGAATCTCTGGTTACTATTGTGGGTAAACCAAATGTTAATGCAGTTACTGCACTTTGCTTTTGTAGGGCAAAGTTGTTCTATCTAGTACCTCTCATGGCGGCCTCCTTGACGCTGCAGTCGGCGGGAATGATATTCTTTTGGACCAGCTCCAGCGGGCCGGGCCGCAGGGCCAGTTTCTCGTTAAGGTCGTCTGCTAGCCGCGCCCGCTTTAGCTTGTGGTTCGGGTTTGGGGCTTCGCGGGGCGTGGCGGAGCCCTCACTCGCCGCCGGATCTGTGGCGATAAACAGAAACAGAACCAGAACCATGGGAGATAGAAATATAGAACTATAGAATCATAGAACCATGGGGGATAGAACTAGAACGATAGATCCAGGACCATGGGGGGAAGAACTATAGACCCATAGAACCATGGTGGATAGAACCATAGAACCATAGAACCATAGAACCACAGATAGCGCGTTCAGGCCGACTGAGAACCGTGCTGGAGCCTGTTCCCGCACCTAATCGCGAACCGGCCGTCGTGTTCATGCCACAGATATTTGCTTTCGCGAACCGGAAAGTTGCTTCGCAATGCAAATCGCAAACTACTAGGTTTTTCTCCGCGAACCGTGACGACAGCGTGCCCGTCAGCAGGTTCATCCGGGTAACGCAGTCACGTGCGGGAAAAGTTCAGAGCCCTGTATGAACACGGGCGGTTCACAGATAAGCACTTCAGTGCTGAACGTAACTGGTGCGGGCACCGGCTCCAGCTCCGTTCTGGTCGGCCTGAAAGCCCTGAGAGAGAACTAGAACCAGAAGCAAAATGGGGATAGATCACATCAGTTAATCCCCCTGCTGACATTGCACGACACGGCTGATGCTCACAAGCATTCTGTGGGCCCACAAGCAAACACGATGCACAGAGAGAGAGAGAGAGAGAGAGAGAAAGAGAGAGAGATGGATAGAGAGAGATGATAGAGAGAGAGAGAGAGAGATGGACAGATAGAGAGAGAGAGAGAGTAAGTGATCTGCCAGCCAAGTAAACAGTTAGTGCCTGTTCTTCCAAATCGAGCCGCGCCCCAATCCATCACTCAGAGGCCACATACGGCTTAGAGCACTGGTGTCAGAATGCTGCATGGGTAAACACACATACACATGCACTGGGTGTGTGTGTGTGTGTGTGTGTTTGTGTGTGTGTGTGTGTGTGTGTGTGTGTGTGTGTGTGTGTGTGTGTGTGTGTATGTGTGTGTATATGTGTGTGTGTGTGCGTGTGTGTGTGTGTGCGTGCGCGCGTGTGTGCCTGCGCCTGTGTGTGTGCTTGTGCGTGTGTGTGTGTGAGTGTGTGTTTGAGAGACAGAGAGAGAGAGAGAGAGAGAGAGAGAGAGAGAGAGAGAGAGAGAGAGAGAGAGAGAGAGAGAGAGCATGAGCCAAAAGCAATGCAATTTGTTTAAATTTGGCACAAGGAGTTTTTTGTCAATGTGGACAAATCACGTTTTTGCGTTTCAAACACACGGGGAGGAAAGCCATGGGAGAAAGGACAGCAATCGGGGTGAGATGGTCGTTTGTTTACAAGCACATGTCACAACACAGTCTGGGGCTGGGTTTAGTAGTTTAGCTTTCCTTTGAAGCTATTATTGTTAGCAAGGCTTCAGTGCACTCAACACGTCAGGCTTACCTGGTAATATACGCATCTTGACCAAGGCTGACTTGTCGGGTCTACTCCTGATTTTGTGTTTTAAATAGTCTCCAGTCTGTAAAATATTAACACGACCAACCACATCATTACAGCTGAAGTTAGGGTTAGATTTTCTAGATGTATTGTTGTTGCATTTGACTTTGGTTTAATAAACAAATGTTTGGTTAATAAACAAAATGTCATGCCTGTTGTTATGCCCTCACATCAAAGTTTCAAATACATTTAAATAGTGAATTTGTCAATAGCGTTCCATAGCACATGTGGTAAAAAAAAAACAGTGTTTTAATTTGTTTTTGGTTTTCTTGATTGAGTGAATGTGTTTCTGTTTTATAGGTTAGGGCCTCCAATTAACTACAGCGAACAGGAAAAAGAGGAGCCTGTCGATTTACTCAACAAGAAAAAAGTCCATACAGGCCCAAGCCTTTAATGCTGTAATATAAAAATAAAATGGACAAGATATTTTAAGACATTTTTATGTTTTTGTCCAGGTTTTAAATTTATATCATGACCAGAGAGACCACACCTCAGTTTGTGTGTGTGTGTGTGTGTGTGTGTGTGTGTGTGTGTGTGTGTGTGTGTGTGTGTGTGTGTGTGTGTGTGTGTGTGTGTGTGTGTGTGTGTGTGTGTGTGTGTGTGTGTGTGTGTGTGTGTGTGTCTGTCTGTCTGTCTGTCTGTCTGTCTGTCTGTCTGTCTGTCTGTCTGCCTGCTCTGTATCTGTGTCTGTGTGCCTACGTGTTTGAGACTCTCTATTAGCTTATGGCTGCTGGCAAGTGATGAATGGATATCAATATAAAATATATTACAAATATATGGATGTTAATATAATGGATATTAATACTATATACTGTATAGATAGAATATTATTAAGTTATCTTATGGCTGCTGGCGATGGATGAATGGATATTATTAATATTGACATCAGTGTGATGTTGGCTTCTGACCTTGGAGCGCTCGAGACTTTTCCTCTGTTCGTGGAATGCAGCTGGGCTCTTCAGAGCTGGAAAAATAAATCAAAAGCCGCCGCTAAATAAATGTGATACACAGGGACGTTTCAAGGTATTTGGGGGCCCTAGGCAAAGAGGGACTTCGGGTCAAACTATTGGGGAGGGCCCCCCTCAAGAGGGATTTTGATAGCCGTATCAATCCGTATCATTGCGCTTTTTTGTTTATTGAATGTTAGGGAGGTTTTGCCTCAGATATCATTAATGTCATGTGTGTACAAGTATACGTAAATAACCAGTAATTACTAGGGGGGCCCACTTTCATCTGATGCCCCTAGGCAATTGCCTAGTTTTCTCGCCTGGTTGTGACAGGACTGGTCATGCACGCGTAACATGGGGGAGTCAGCCCTACCTCGGCTTTCATTCTTTCTTTCTCTGCCTGCCTTCCTGCCTGCCTGTGCACACTTTGTCAATAAATCCTACATAAATAATCCTTGGCCCTCTCTATCTGTGCTGGTCTGGCACTGTGCCAGGTGTGGACTGGTAATCTGGCATACCGGGCATTTTCCCAGTGGGCGTGGCTTGGTAATCTGCCATACCGGGCATTTTCCCAGTGGGTGTGGATTGGTAATCTGGCATACCGGGCATTTTCTCTGTGGGTCTGGATTGGTAATCTGTCATACTGGGCATTTTCTCAGTAGGGAGATGGTCCTCAGGGATGCAGGGTTTTCTTTTTAAAATTAAATGGACTGGCCCACAAATGACATGAGGTAGCCCATTGGTCCATCTTTAATATGGAAAGTGTAGTGAGACGATTAGCATGTAGTACAGAGGTGTGCCCGTGCATGTATAGCCTCTCTGTGAAGATGGGCCCGTTGGTGGGCTGAAAAGACTCAATGACAACTTAACAGCAGTGACATTACTGAGAGCCTTTAGTAACAATTGAAGACTTGGTCATTACAATTTTGACACTGAGGTTATAACCGGGGTTTAGGAACCAGATTTAAGTTAAACAAAAAAAGGCCCGGTCTGTTTTTAGTTCTCCGTCCAGCCCTGCACTGTGCTATGTTGGCTGGCTTGCTGGCTGGCTGGCTGGCTCGAAATCGAACTTTCACTGCCTTGCTTGCCGCTGATTAGCTTGCGCTGGCTAGCGAGCTTGATTGAATTGCAAGCTTGATTGCAATGCGCGTGGAGGCTGTGGTGAGAAGAGCTTATTTGGGCTTGGCTTCTCTTGGCGTCTCGTTTTTTTCTTCTTTGTTTCTAAAAAAAAGTGCTGTACGCATGGATTTCATCAAGATGTTGGATATGTACCACAACAGCACGAGAGACCAATTTGTCCCGGCCTTTTCCGTATATTTTTCAAAATGCGCCTACACTCATAATACATCAAGTGCTTTTGGTACGTATTTGACAAGGAAAACTGTGTTATTTTTCCTGTGACCACTTTGAATTTAAGCAAGCCTCAAACCTCACCATCTATAGTCTGCCATTTCCAAAACTCAACCAGTATACTTCTCGGCACAATTGTGCATGGGCTCCAAGTTGAATTATGTGGTGCAATTGGTAAAACATATTGTGCAAAACATATTACCGATATACCCCCATTAACAAGTACTGTCAATTTGTGGTGCTCGTTTTTTATTCTGTGGTGCTGTGCCACAGAATGGCGTATGTATGGGAAACACTGGGCTCACCACTCACAGTAATATTCACAGCATTTTGAGATTACGCTGTCCTTAGCAGACACGGTTACTGTATGAAGAGTGGCATGCGGTTAATTGATTATGAGATATGGTCCCGAGAAATGTAGGGGACAGATACCTTGCTCAAGGGCTCTAGAGTCATGTGTAAAGGAGGTGCGAGATAGCTTGTACGCGGTTTACTGCCTGCCATACAACCAAATTCGAACTACACATAACACGTCCATCAGACCACAGTTGTGAAAACTGATCACTGCAGCAAACGCTGAATTCTCCTTGTCTGCCAGGCAAGTCATCTCTATCACCCACAACCTCCACCGCCATATCTTACCACACCACCATCACCACCACCACCATCACCATCACCATCTCCACTACCACCACCACCACCACCACCACCACCATCTCCACTACCACCACCACCACCATCACCATCACTTCTACCACCTCCACTACCGCCATCAGCACTTCCACCACCACCACCACCATCTCCACTACCACCACCACCACCATCAGACCTCCACCTGGTCTCTCCCCATCAGCAGAGGTGTCAATTCCGGGTTCAGAAAGTTTTAAAAAAAGAGTCCCCAAGTTGTCTCTCCTTGGGATCTGCACCCTTTCATCTGCTAACCCACCCCCGTCTCCTCTGCACCCCCTGTTCCGACCCCCCGGTCTTCTCTGCACCCCTGTTTCGCTAACTAGCGCCCTGCCCCCCCCGGGTTGTTTTATGCGTTGCATGAACTGACGGTTTCTGAGGAAAAGAGTGGGCGCACAAGCGCTATGGAGCTCAAGGGTGACAGCTCGTTTTTTCAAGGAACTTCAATTATTGGTGTCATATGCATACAATCTTCTGGCAGGTAGCTTGATAAGCAAGACCCTCTGTATCTCTCTTCAAGAGGGGGTGTGGCTCGTCGGACAGGGCCGTGGGTATAATTAATGGACCGACTGTGTTTTTTGATAATGTGAAA
>NC_085873.1:20092760-20100260 GCF_034702125.1 Engraulis encrasicolus
ACTTGCAGGTGGTGAATGAAATGAAAAAGGAAAATGAATGTGTAACTTAATTCTCCAATTTCAACAACTGAAATTGTGTGACAAAAATGGCCAAAGTGGGCATGGTGAACATTCCTAAACCAACCAAATGACCCTGTCGCAGTTGATGTATGATGTCCAAAAATGTCATCTCTAAATAACTCATAAGTTAAATACACTGCTGTGTCAAAAATGCCAACACCTTAATGGCAAACATTCCTACACTAGCTAAATTACCTCACAAAATATCTGTATTACAACTGGTGAATGATGTCCGAAAATGTTCAATGTAAATAGCTCACAAGTTTAATGCCTGCTGCGTCAAAAATGCCAACAGTTTAATAGAAAACATTCCTAGCCAAATTACCTTACCAAATATCTGTATTACAACTGATATATGGCATCCAAAAATGTAAAGTGTAAATATCTCACAGGCTTTATACGCTGCTGTGTCAAAAAGTAGCAAGAGCTTAATGGCAAACATTCCTCTAGTAGCTCAATTACTGTGGGCTTGGAGGGAATCACGCTAATGTTTATCTGAACGGGAAGGTCATTACGTAATCGCATTGCACACCCCTATGCTACAGGAAGGGGGATGGACTATAGCGTCTACTCAACACACCCCCTAATCACAAACACACATGCACACAAACACACACACACACGTACACATGCATGCACGCATGCACACACGCACACATTCGTGCACGCAAGTGCGCACGCACGCACGCAAGCACGCACGCAAGCACGCACGCAAGCATGCACAGTTGTTGGTTAAAGAGTGGGAAACAGAGAGACTTCAGTTTGTCCATAGGGACACTGAGCAAGAGATCTATATCACTCTCTCTCCGACACACACACACACACACACACACACACACACACACACACACACACACACACACACACGCACACACGCACACACACACACACGCACTCTGTCTCTCTCCGGCTTAGAGCCTTAGACCCGCCAGTCTCCCCCCTGACTGCCCAGGCTGACACACAGAAACAGTAGCCTAAGCAGGGGCAGCCATGGCCTAGTGCTTAAGGAGATGGGCTTTAGATCAGAGGGTTGCGGATTCAATTCCCACCCTTCTGCTCCCCATCTCACCCCATGGTTGAAGTGCCCTTGAGCAAGGCACCTAACACTACAGTGTTCCGGAGACTGTAACCAGTGGTTCACCACACACACACACACACACACACACACACACACACACACACACACACACACACACACACACACACACACACACACACACACACACACACACACACACACACACACACACACACACACACACAGGAGGAGCAGTAACAGTGGTAGACCAGTAGAATATAATAGTGATAGTACACGTAATAGATGATTGTAGGTGGCACTTTTGGTGTCCATGGCACGGCGTCAGTAGCGAGCCCCCCGCCCCCCCCCTCCCCTCTTGGCCTGTCCGGTGGCGGCATGAGACGCATGCCGTGTACAGACCAAGAGCGAACGGAGCGAACGAAGCGACGGAAGTCATTATTTCTCTATGGAGGGCACGCGACCTGCGCTACCAAAGCGAATTCGCCAGGAGCGAAGCTTCTTGCGCTACCAGAGCGAATTTTGAAGATTAAACTAAATCTAATCGCAGGCGAATTCGCTCTGACGCTGTTCGGCGGCAACCAATCGGAACGTTCATATCTCCGAATGTCCCAGGCTGTCAAGCCAGAGCCGTTATGTGATTAGCTGCATCAAACATGTCAATGCTGCGTCTCGAGCGAATACAGCGTATTCAAGGCGAAACTTCTTCTGCTACCCACGCTACCAGGCAGCGTAGTTCGCTCTTGGTCTGGACACGGCATAAACATCTCACATCTGCACCACATTACCACACTAATGCGCTACACTCAAAACAAACGGCCTTTTAAATGTTTTTTTTTTCTTCCCTCCTTCATCTCTTTCTCTCTCTCTCTTTGCTCTTTCTTTTCTTTTTTTAGTCTTGGTCCTCTCTTCGTGCCGCCGTTCACACGTGATTATGTTATACGCTTCCCCCCAGAGACCAGGCTGTATGGCCGCCGTTCACACGTGATTTTTTTTTTTTCATTCAGGACTGGACTGGGACCGAAAAACAGTCCACTGAGTCCACTATAATAAAGATTGAACAATAGGCCACCCCATCTGAATTGAGGACTCGTTTCTAAGGAAAACAACATCAAAAAAACCAACAGTATCGGCCCTTGAGGACTGTCGGCCCAACGGGAAAATGCCCTGTATGCCAGAAGTCCTGTTCAGCCCTGATTTTGTCATATCTCAGCTTCCTCCAGAGACCAAGCTACATACTACATGGGATAGGTCTCCACTAGCCTGATTACCATCGACTTTCAAATCTCTTTGAGACTTGGTCTGACCAAGAGCATAACAATGAACATTTCCAGAATGGCATGGTTGCCCTGCCTCCCTTGGTTTGCTCATGGTTGTTTGCGTCCGGACAAAGTGTGAGGCGTTCAGCTCAGAAAGTACTTTCATTGCTCTTGACCTGACTGGTAACAGCGCTGAAGGTGTTGCGTCACTAGGAGGGCACGGCCTGACTAGGTCTCCACCACAGCTGCCCCCTCCCCTGCGCCCTCCCCTTCTTTCACTCTCCGTCATACTCCTCATCCCCCCCCCCGGACCCAACCCCAACCCCACCCCCACATGTCCACACCCCCTGCCCGTGTAAAGTTGTTCTCAACAGGCAGAGAGGAAATGATCAATTTTGTCAATGATTCCTGCCTGGAAACCGCACTGCCAAAAGATCACAGCACGTCTTTAAATCTGAGTGTCAATGCAGGGCAACCCTAGAACCCTTTACGTAACCCGGAGCAACCCTGGAGCCTATATGTCAGCTGCCTGCGACGGCTGCCTGCTGCGTTCTGGGCCCTGAGTCTCTAAACATGTCAACATCAACAACAACACCAACAACGCCATACACCATACGGTAACCGTTCAGTGAAGAGAAGAGTTGTACAGTATAAAGTAGACATAGACACACACACACAAACACACACACACGCACACGCACACACACACACACACACACACACACACACACACACACACACACACACACACACACACACACAGACACACACACAGACACACACACACACACACACACACACACACACACACACACACACACACACACACACACACACACACACACACACACACACACACACACACACACACACACACACACACACAAACACCATGTCACAAACAGTAAACAAAT
Source organism: Engraulis encrasicolus (assembly GCF_034702125.1). NCBI lineage: Eukaryota > Metazoa > Chordata > Actinopteri > Clupeiformes > Engraulidae > Engraulis > Engraulis encrasicolus. Next base: position 20,096,030 of record NC_085873.1, read on the forward strand.
GTAATTACAACACTAGTGGCATGATATTACAAGTACATGATATTACAAATATAACACAAGTATCATAGAGTAAGTTGAAGCCATGTAATATATCATGCAGCTAGTGAGGACTTGGCCCAGTCTCCTTTGAAGGGGACCAGCTTGCTTTCCACATCATACAACTACTTAGTGTCAACACCAACACCATACACCGCACAGTAGCAATTCACTGCTCTCTCAGAGAGTACTCTGCGGACCAAATACACATAAGCAGATGTTAAATCAACTCTCCATGTATTGAATTAACACTGAATCTTTTACCGTGTGTAGTATCAGGACACACTTAAACTGTAACATGACAACATTTGCTTTGTCTGGATAGAGGGAAAAAATGCAGCATCCTTTCACTGAGCCTCGTAAAATGTCCCTGACCGTTTGTCACCACAACCAACAACAACAGCAGAATACAGTATATACTGGACAGGACACACTTAAACCTGACAACTCTATAAGTATTGAATTAACTCTGCATTTTTTTTACTGTGTGCACTTTAATGTGACAACATTTGCTTTGTCTGTGTGACATTCAGAGAGTAGGCTAGTCCAGGCACTGGCTCTCGTGAAACTTCCCGGACCACTGTCTCTCTGTCACCACGTGCCACCACCACCACCAGCAACAAGAGCGTATACCGCAAAGGACTCACTTAAACATGACAACATATGCTTTGCCTGCATGGCAAAAAATAAATAAATTCATTAAAAAACTAATTTTAAAAACAATTAAAAGCAATCCATAGCATGTTAAATTGACACTCATAGTGTTGAATTAACACAGACAGACAGACAGACAGACAGACAGACAGACAGACAGACAGACACATACACACACACACACACACACACACACACACACACACACACACACACACACACACACACACACACACACACACACACACACACACACACACACACACACACACACACACACACACACACACACACACACACAGAGCATCATTTATTGTGCGGCGGGGAGAGGCAAAAATGCAGCGTCTCCTCTCCACACTGTCTCGTCCATCAGAGAGGTGGCAGCATTGCACACAGTAAAGTCCATAGAGATTCTCCACATATAGCGCTGTGCTGTACGAGAGAGCTACAGTCCGGCCCTAAATTACATCTTTTTCACCTTCAGCCAAAAAGGCTAGTGGACTTTAATGTTACAAGCCAAACACACACTCATTATTGGCTAACAGTGGTTATACGTTTGCCTTTTCTACCAGCCTAACTGAAAATGTACCAACATTTGGCTGGTTGGCTAATTTACGCGGTAATGGGCAAGGCCGTATGAATATTAGAACAGCCGTTACTCTCTTTCAAACATGTGAACGACATACACAGAGAAGGAGAGGAAAGGGAAGAAAGGGATGCATGAGAGAGAGAGAGAGAGAGAGAGAGAGAGAGAGAGAGAGAGAGAGAGAGAGAGAGAGAGAGAGAGAGAGAGAGAGAGAGAGAGAGAGAGAGAGAGAGAGAGAGAGAGAGAGAGAGAGGGAGGAATATGAAGAAAGAAGAAGGGGTAATAGAAGGCTGAAGAAAAAGAAGAGAGGGAATTATACAAAGAGAAGTAGAGGGATACAGAGGACGGGGAATAAAGGGATGAATGACAGTAAAGGGAGGGATATAGAGAAATAAAAATAGAGAGATAGGAGGCAACAGACAGCAGGGGAGTGGGAGTGGGAGTGGGAGAGGGGGAAATAAGGGCAAATGTAAGGAAAGAGAAATAGGCCCTCCAGCTACACACACAACTGTGGAGTAGAGTGTGTGTGTGTGTGTGTGTGTGTGTGTCTGTGTGTGTGTGTGTGTGTGTGTGTGTGTGTGTGTGTGTGTGTGTGTGTGTGTGTGTGAGTGTGTGTGTGTGTGTGTGTGTGTGTGTGTGTGTGTGTGTGTGTGTGTGTGTGTGTGAGAGAGAGAGAGAGAGACAGAGAGAAAGAGAGACAGAGAGACAGAGAGACAGAGAGACAGAGAGACAGAGAGACAGAGAGAGAGTGTGCTCGCGTGTCTGCATGTGTGTAGTGTAGGCATGTGTGTGTATGTGTGTCCACATACGTAATGTGTGTGTGCATAAGTATGTGCACACACACACACACACACACACACACACACACACACACACACACACACACACACACACACACACACACACACACACACACACACACACACACACACACACACACACACACACACACACACACACACACACACACACACACACACTATCAATCACACACACACACACACACATACCCCAAACAGACTTTTTGGAAGTGGTAGCTGAACAGGTGAGGTCGTGCACGGGTCAACACACTCCGCAACCCCTCACTGATAATCTGCCGACCTCAAGGCATGAAGTCCCGCCGGCTAAAAATACTTAAAGAGTAAATCCCTGACGGCAAGAGGAGGAGAGGGGGAGAGGAGAAGAAGGGGAGGAGAGGAAAGGAAAGGAGGAGAGAGGAGGAGAGGGGGAGAGGAGGAGAGGAGGAGAGGAGGAGATGAGGAGATGAGGAGAGGAGAGGAGGAGAGAGGAGAAAAGAGAAAGAGAGGAGGAGAGGGGTAGAGGAGAAGAAGGGGAGGAGAGGAGAGGAGGAGAGAGAAGGAGAGGGGAATAGGAGGAGAGGAGGGGATAAGGAGATGAGGAGATGAGGAGAGCAGTAGAGGAGAGGAGGAGAGAGGAGAAAAGAGAAAGAGAGGAGGAGAGGGGTAGAGGAGAAGGAGAGAGCATAGAGGAGGAGAGGAGGAGAAGGAAGAAAGGGGGGGAGAGAGGAGGAGAAGGGGAGAGAAGAGACCTGTTGCAGATATGCCCTTCTCTTATCGCTCAAAGAGACTCCTGCATTCGCATTGACGTGATTTAATGAGATGTGGAAACGCAGAACGTGTGTTCCTGACAACGAAGCCGAAACACACACACACACACGCACACATGCACATCTACACACACGCACACGCACTCTCACTGTTGCCCTCCCCATGAGACGCAGTACAGCACAACCAACAGGTCTAACAGGTATCCAGCCACACATACTCTGGAGCCACGCTTGCCATTATAAATGCATACCACACACACACCCACGTGCTCGCACACACACACACACACACACGCACGCACGCACACACGCACGCACACACGCACGCACGCATGTGCGCACAGATACACACATACACGCGCGCGCGCACACACACACACGGAATAACTGTTTCGTTATCGACCACACGTGAGCTGTTGTGTGTTTACAATGTAGCACCAAAAGCATGCATTGCACTTTCAAAATGCGGAGAAGAGAAAGCACTGCAACACGGAGACGTACACCTGTGTAGGCTACTGTAGTAAAATAAAAGGTATTGATAAACTATGTTGCTGCAATTTTTGAAAAAGGCATTGATACACTATTTTGCCAAAAGTATTCGCTAACCTGCCTTGACTCATATAGATAGTGTATGAACTTAAAGTCTGGCCGATATCACGTTGAACCCCAGTGGGTTAGGAATGGGATGGTAGTTAAGTTCACACGTGAGTCAAGACAGGTTAGCGAATACTTTTTGGCACTATAGTGTATAGTTCAGATGTCAGTCACGACAGGTTAGCGAATACTTTTTGGCAATACAGTGTAGTATTGATGTCAGTCAAGACAGGTTAGCGAATACATTTTGGCAATAAAGTGTACAGTTCAGATGTCAGTCAAGACAGGTTAGCGAATACTTTTTGGCACTATAGTGTATAGTTCAGATGTCAGTCAAGACAGGTTAGCGAATACTTTTTGGCACTATAGTGTATAGTTCAGATGTCAGTCAAGGCAGGTTAGCCACCAACCATTTTTTGACCAGTGAGGGGGGGCACCACAAGATACACCACATTGGCTTAACACACCATTGCAATAAAATGCTATTGATTAAATATTGAGACTTACCTGATCTAAATTTGCTTCGAATCAGAACCGAGTGCTCGGAGCCCAGAAGTGTCATAATGCTCGGCATAAAGGTCCCAGTGTTGAGGGGGTTCGGGTCACGATAAAAGAAAAAAAAAATAGACGCACCGTTGAAGTCAAAAACAAAACAAAACAACAACAAAAAATCAAGAGAGAGACACTTGTTCTCTTCAAAGTGTTGAGCGCTATGAGTGATAGCGCATCATTTAAAAAAAAGACACGAGAGTTAAAAAAATAAAATTAAAAAATGAAAGCCAGGTGAAAGCCGG
>NC_085873.1:20105260-20107760 GCF_034702125.1 Engraulis encrasicolus
TAGGCCTATATGTCATTCTGGTCTGGAAACAATGTTTTTTAAGCTTACAGCAAGCAGGTAATTCATTCAAGTGGATGGAAGGAGATATGGCAGCTAAACTTGTTTTAAACATGGCACCAGTCTTACTTTACACTGCTGGTCAACCTAAGCAAGTATTATGATGTCAGGTGGGTGTTAGTGAGTAGGCTACTAACAGCTACTTTACTGGATTTCATTGCTTGGCATACTTGGCTAATGTTAGCATGCTAACTAGCGATTTCTCAGATCAAAAGCAAAGCTCTTTTTCCCTCTAATTCCAAACAGTAGCCTCATAACTATTAGGCTTTACATTACCACAAACGGTTTCTGATTAAACCACATACTTCCAAAACACCCTCTGCAACTCCTGCATCATGCAATGACTGGTTTAATGAGAACATAACAATTCTCCACCCAGCAGAGCAGCTTTGCTGTTCTCGCTTGCCCTCTGTCTCTCGAATGAGTCTCCAAATTCAAAATAGATCGAACGCTGTCACTCGTCCCGCCCCCTTTCTCAGGACTGTCTGTTTATTGGTTCACAGACTTCCCAGAGACAGTTGAAAGCGATATTACTATTGGCTGAGGGGCGCTTTGCCGTGAGGAGCGCTTTCGCCACGCTTTGTTGATTGCGACTTCATAAAAAAAAACCTCCATATCGCAAAATTACGCATCGGAGAGCGCCATTTCGGCGCCCCTTCTTCACATTGCGCTCTAGGCGACCGTCTAGCCGGCCTATGCTTATAACCGGCCCTGTCTCGAAGAGCCTATGTTTTTCATTCCCAGAATATGAGAGCCACGATTCACGTGCTTTCTGCCCGGTGTCAACTCGTTAGGCTACGTTGGCTAGCGAGACAGGCATGTTTGCACAGCCTCATCACCGGAGAGGTTCTATGTTTGCAGGCATGGCTCGACTAGTCCCCACTCACTAGTCGAGCCATGCCTGCAGTTCACTAGGATGCTGTCGGGAGAGCGCAGCCCATTCACTGTATGGAGTTTGCACTCCTCGGTTGGCGCCCCTAGAGTAGGCTACAGTAGGCTACCACCCGGAAAAGTGGCGAGTGGAGTCTCGCGCAGTAAACCTCTCTGGCATAGGGCAGAAGCAGACGTCGAGAAAGGAATCGCGGGAGTAAAAAAATTAAATAGGCCTACATGTAGCTACACAGAGTTTTTCAATAATTTTTGCACATGTTTACATTCATAAAATGACAAAAATGAACATTATAAGCGGATTTTTGATCATTGTAAACGAATTATTTAAACAGCATTTGTATAGAAATGATTCTGTCCCAAGCTTTTTGATCTATATAAGCGGTTGATTACTATATCCGTGACCACTATAAGCGGATTCCACTGTATTTGGATTCACTTTACACAACCCTTGTGTGTGTGTGTGTGTGTGTGTGTGTGTGTGTGTGTGTGTGTGTGTGTGTGTGTGTGTGTGTGTGTGTGTGTGTGTGGTGTGTGTTGTGGTGTGTGTGTGTGTGTGTGAGTGTGTGTTTGTGTGCGTGGGTGCGAGTGTGTGAGCAGCCTAGGACCAGTGGCTTCTTGCTATCTGTGCGAGTAAGTGAGAGAGTGAGTTACTGAGTTACTCTCCCTTCTCTCTCTCTCTCTCTCTCTATCTCTCTCTCTCTCTCTCTCTCTCTCTCTCTCTCTCTCTCTCTCTCTCTCTCTCTCTCTCTCTCTCTCTCTCCATAGTAGTAGTATCTTCTTGTGTGGCACGGTAACGGTGTGTGTGTGTGTGTGTGTGTGTGTGTGTGTGTGTGTGTGTGTGTGTGTGTGTGTGTGTGTGTGTGTGTGTGTGTGTGTGTGTGTGTGTGTGTGTGTGTGTATTTGATTGTTGACAGTCGGTGAGTTACACATTATCTTCTTGTGTGGTGTGGTTGCAGTGTGTGTGTGTTTGTGTGTGTGTGCGTGTTCGTGTGCGTGTGTGTGTGTGTGTGTGTGTCTAATCGTAGAATCACCCGTATGTGTACGTGTGTGTGTGTGTGTGTGCGCATGCGTGCGTGCGTGCGTGCGTGCGTGCGTGCGTGCGTGCGTGTGTGTGGTGCGTGCGTGTGTGTGCGTGTGTGTGTGTGTGTGATTGTTGTCAGTGGGTGGTGTTATCTTATCTGTTGCTAGAGAGCAGTATCCTGCAGGCTACAGCAGCAGACACACACAGGCAGCCCCTTCCTCCAGCTCCCACTAGGACACACACACACACACACACACACACACACACACACACAGGCATGCACACACAAACACACACACACACAGACATGAACACGCAAACACAAATGCACGCACATACACCCACATGCATGCATGCACGCACACACGCATGCACACACACATGCACTCACTCACGTCCGTATGCTCTCTCTCTGTCTCACTCTGTCTCTCTTTCTATCTATTTTACAGAGGCTTGTGTTGCTTAGTGTCTGTCTCTGTACTTTTTAACACTGTTTTTATCCTCTGATGTAAGAGCACTGGGGTCTCATAT
>NC_085873.1:20115260-20117760 GCF_034702125.1 Engraulis encrasicolus
TCAGACTGATGAGTGCACTTACATGTAATTACATTGCCCTAAGACACTGGTACGTGTGTGTTAAGGAGGAGATTTTTTTGTATGCAGTGACAGGGAACGACAAACAGACTTGGAAGTGGAGACTTGGAGAGAGACTTGGGGAGAGAGAGAGAGAGAGAGAGAGAGAGAGAGAGAGAGAGAGAGAGAGAGAGAGAGAGAGAGAGAGAGAGAGAGAGAGAGAGAGAGAGAGAGAGAGAGAGAGAGACTGAGAGGGACAGACAGACAGACAGGCAGACAGGCAGACAGAGAGAAAGAAATACAGAGTGTCCTGAATTAATGTAGTATACACACTTTATATAAATAATTGTAAAGGGAGTGTTTATTTGTGTAATTTTTAAAGGTTAACAGAATTTACGGACATTTAATTGTCACCACCTGTTCATTCTGGTCCATGAACTTTTGACACCTCTAACCACACACTATAGCAGTAAAGAGTTTATGCATTTGGTTTAGAATAGGTGGCATACCATTGAAGTAATGCCTTTTCATTTTAAAACTACAAGTTAAGGTATTTTTATCCGTTTCTTTCCACAATTCATGCTGCCCATTTACAAATATTAACTTTTTCTTACTTTCCACCACCATCAAAGTATTCATTATGACTGAGGAAAATTCACTTTTCATACATGGTAGATCTTCATGTCTACCATTTTGGAATTTCATATTTTTAGCAGCAAAACATGTTGTACTTTGTTCAAACTAGCAAATATTAGCTTATTATTCAGCAAATATTCAATGAAAAGATCATATTTGGCAATAGGCAGCACAGTTTCAATAAGCAGCATATTTGCAATACCGACTCTGGCCACCATCCTACACAGTGCACCTATACAGTAATGAACACTTAGGGACTGTTCGTAATTTACTGGGGGGGGAGGGCTGGTGCGTAGGGGGGGGAGGGCCATGATGAAAAAAATGAGGTGGAGGGGAGGGCCATGGCAAAAAAAATCGGAGTTAGGGGGAGGGCCATGGGAAAAAAAAAACGAATTTATTTTATTTTATTTTCATTTATTTTTTAAAATAATAATTAAAAAATGCTCTGAAACACATCGCAAAGCGATGCAAGGTCCCGGGTGCATATAGCACTGAAGCGTGTATCTGTAATCAAAAAACTCTCAGGTGCAGCTACTGTAGATTGCCCGCGCTGACTCTCTTTCACTGTAGGATTGCTAGTGCTACGGAGGAACATTGAGCATCATAGAAAATGCCCGTGAGCAAATATCAAACTAGCAAATATCAAACTATGGGCTAAACAGTTTGGGAAGTTTTGACAACGAATTGGATGGGCATTTCCAGATGAATTTTGGAGAGGTGTTGTCAACTGGTGGTCACAGCCTCTGGTAAGTCATGATTTTATTTAGCCTATTGGCACCGCCGTGTGCTTTACATCTGTGTTCAATGGTCGCATAGCACTGCCGAGAGAGACGTTTGTTTTGTTTAGTTTGTGGTGTCAAGGTAGTAATAAAAGTGGTATTAACAGCGATATGTTGGCTTGGGCATGCATCAACATACACGGTCTTAAACCCATTGGAGGAGCTAACTTGTTGTGAAGAGAAGTTTTATCACTTTGGTGATCAAAAACGGACCAACTAAGCAAGGAATTAGGTGAATCTAAAGTGCGGCGGAAGAAGGGAATGTCACCAAAATTGTGCATCGTGTCGGGTAAGTGACTTTTGTTTCTTGCGGTGGAGATTGGATTCGTAGTAGCACATTGGTAGGCTAGGTCTTGCCTATAATTGCTGGTGAAGTCTATCATAGCATCGGAGTTGGCTATGGGGTGAATCTAGGCCTATAGCACAGCCGATGGTGTGTGTGGCTTGTCTATCATAATTGCCAAAGTTGAATTGCCGCGGTGTGAAATGGCTGTGCTATTGTTAGATGTTTTGGACTTTTGTAGTGGTGGCGATTTGTTCCTTTTGCCTCTTGCTGCTGATTTGACCACCGTTTAGCGGCACCTTTTAGTGCGTCTTAAATATGGGCAACGTCAAATGCAAACTAAAGGTGGCTTTCACACTCTCCCTGTATCAATAGCCAGCAATGGCACCAGCTGCTTTGGCGCTTAACTTACTTCTCTCGCCAATCACAGCACAAACTATTTGGCCGTCAGAGTAGGCCTATGCCTGTCTGTGTGTGCGTGCGTGCTTTTGTGCGCGGGTGGGGAGACAGGGGTCCTAATCGCATCTTGAGATATACACAGTCGCAATTGCAAGAAAATCTAAATTGTTTGAAAGCCCGGTCACCTCTCACAAGTGCATCGCATAGCCTATTCATGCATTTCTACTAATTTCACACATTGTAGGCCTAGACTGCCTATGGAGAAGAGAGAAACTGTCACGGCAGCGCGATTTGCTCTTGAACACGCCCTCACCTCCACATTAGGTGCGCGTTTCCCTTCCACAAGAAGAACGTAATAATTTTGAAGTGAAATGTTAAACAAAAAAAAGGTAAAATTTAGTCATCC
>NC_085873.1:20122760-20135260 GCF_034702125.1 Engraulis encrasicolus
GCCCCCTTTAAATGATTAATTAATAATCGATGATGTATGCAGGCAGTGGCGTAACAACGGAACCCATAAGCAAGATTATCTAGGTGGGCCCCACATTCAATCAATATTTATATAGCACATTATCATACACAACTGTCATTCAGTGTGAGAAAGAGAAGAGAGAAAAATATATTGCTATAGATAGTAGATAACTATCACCAAAGGCAGATGAAAACAAAGCTGTTTTTGATTTCTTTTGAAATCATACTGTTGGGGCAGGTCTTATTTGGACATCTAGCTGGCCCCAGCAGGCAGCATATGACTATGCCATTTCACTTGATTTGACCCTAGACACTACCAGAGAAGACCTAAGGCATCTAAGGATGATATTGCTCAAGCACATCCACAATAGCCTATATTTAGGGTCCAAGGCATTTAGTGACTTTAAGACTATCAGGACTACTTTAAACTAAATTCTCAAAACAAAACAAAAAACCCTCACTGGTAGCCAGTGAAATGACCAAATACTGGAGTGTTGTGATCTCTTTTGCTACAGTATTTAGAATTCTAGCAGCAACATGTGGATAAGTTGCACCTGCCTGAGTGACTTACAATAGCCAACTCTGCATGTAATAAAAGCAGAGATTAATTTCTCCTTAAGGTGACAAATGATTTAGTTATGTTGATGTGAGCATTCAGCCTGCAACACGTGAGAAATAGCCAGGATAGACCCACACTCGTTCCATAAATGGGAAAAGAAGATAGAATGAGACAATTCGCGGTAGAGGGTTGATTACAAAAGAAAACTTTTTTAAAAAATGGTGATGCGCCCCTTCAACTAAAACATAGCCCATAGCACAACACACCGATGAAAACACAGTCACGAGTCGACACACCACGGTGCACCATAACGCACACTGCACTCTTGAGCCAGTGAACACCCAATACAGAGGAAACGGTGACTGAAGTAGACACTATTGTGTTTCAGAAACCGAAATTAGGCAACAAACGAGAAACAACAGGCACCTTGCGCCAACTGCGCGTGCACACATCTGTTGAATAGTTAACAAGTCCCCTCTCTAGTTCTAACTAATAACTATATCGCTCACAACTCTGAAGTGACCCAGCTTCGTGACGTGATATAACAGCTAGACTACAATAGCAAAACTTCCGTCATGCTAACCAGAAATAAATGCAGCGAACCGACATTAGAGCTATCAACTTTTGACTATAGTTACACCGAATGACAACAATGCGTGAAGTATGTCATGATACGGTATCAAAATTGTGCTGCGGCGGACATCATGATTGAAAGGAATAAACCCCTACCGTGCCTTCTTTGTAGCTTCTGTACAACATATCTTCTGAATATCCATTATGTTCATGCTAGCACTGGCGATTGAAGGGACTTGGTCATTTTACAATTCTGTCTCTGAAGTAAAGGAGCGCGGAGCTCAAAGTAATGCAGGGGAATTTGTAACACAGACTTTTTATCAAGATGCACAAATCATGTTCTGCCTACATCCATAAACAAGGTCAAGAAGGCATGCTACAACATAGGCAAACGACTGAGTTTTCACTGACAACCATGACTTAATGTGGCTTATTATCATGAAAGGACAAGCTCCCCGAATCAGCTCTCTAGGGCAGGCTGACATTAGAAATAACGGTAGAACATTGCCGATGCAACTGGCGCTCTCTCCAAACAGCCAGACAGGCTACTACCGGTAGGCTATAATGTATCCCACAATGCAAGGCCGCAATGTACAAAAATAAATCAAAGAAAATTCACATAAATATCGTTCTTTTATGGTCTTCATTTATATTTGAAACATTTATTTGTATAATTCTACCACCCATGTGACCTACAGTTGCTAAAAGTAGGCCTAGCCTACTATTCATTTTCTTGTGGCATAATGTTGAGTTCAAATTTAAGTCCCACCGTCGTGCTGAAGTGTGGCACTGGCTATATATACGACATGCCGAACTCAATGTAAATACTTGCGCGAGACTCTTGCATTTGCACAGAAACTTGGATCCTGTGTTGCGTAGGACCCGTAACGTTGGTCTGAGGGGCCCCGTGCTGTAATGTATGGCCCGAGAGCCCGAATGCTCAACTCAGGTGGAATTGATGTGGGCGACGACGGGGCCCCTGAAAGTCCGGGGCCCCGGGCAATTGCCCGACCTTGCCCAATGGTAGGACCGCCCCTGTGTGTGTGTGTGTGTGTGTGTGTGTGCGCGTGCGTGAGCGTGTACTGTATGTGTGTGTGTGTGTGTGTGTGTGTGTGTGTCTGTGTGTGCCTACAGAGTATGTGCGTTAAACTCATCCCCACAAACCCACTACTAAAATCTGTGTGTGCATGAGTGTGTGCGTGCGTGTGTGTGTGCGTGCGTGCGTGCATGAGTGTGTGCGTGTGTGTGTGCGTGCGTGCGTGCATGCGTGTATGTGAGTGTGTGTGCACGCTAGCGTTCGCTTAAAAGTCATCCCCACAAACCCACTCAGAGCCTTCATAGAGACTCGCTTCGGGAAAACCAGAAAGCCTAAAACCCTCCCAAATCACTCACACACACACACACACACGCACTCACACACACACACACACACACACACACACACGCACACACACACACACACACACACACACACACACACAGACATACACACACACACACACACACAGACATACACACACACGCGCACGCGCACACGCACACACGCACACGCACGCATACACACACACACCCAGAAAGCCTAAAAAGCTCCTAAATCAAAAGTGACAGCATGGGCGACCCGAAGAGCACGGTTCGGCGCGGAGCTTCATGGCCCAAAAGCCTCCGTGGAGACAGAGAGACACGAGACACGACACACACACACACACACACACACACACACACACACACACACACACACACACACACACACACACACACACACACACACACACACACACACACACACACACACACACACACACACATGCAGAGGCCAAAAGCCTCCCCAAAATTAGCGGAGACAGAGAGACACGAAGACACACACACGCACACATACACAACCACACTCACACACACACATAGTACACAAACGCCAAAAGCCTCCCAAAAGTCAGCGGGGAGACAGAGACAGAGAGACACGAGATGAGATGAGAATGAGAATGAGAATGTGATGCGGGGAACATTTATTTTGGTGTGAAGGAGTGAGCCTTCCTCCAGCACTGGCAGCAAAGCAATCAGACAGGAATCCAAAACACAACAATAAAGGGCTTGCAATCACATGGAAGCACACACACACACAGTACACACAGTACACACAGTACACACAGTACACACACACACATGGAAGCAGTGGCGGAACAACTGCACACAGGTCCCCCGACTGATAGGGCCCACGATTACAGCCCACCGAGGTCATTATAGGGCCCCTAATATCATCAATGCAAGAAGGCCCTGGGCCCAGGGGCAAATGCCCTGCTTGCCCCCCCCCCCCCTATAGCGCCGGCCCTTAGGGTCTCGGTCTGCTTCCATCATCTGGAGTCTTGAGTCCGGCTCCTGCTAAAACAAAACACGAGCGGGTCGGTCGGATATTACTTTGTGTCTCTTTGTGGCTCTTTGTGGCTGTTTTGATTCCCCTACAATTGATTTTGCCTCCACTTTGGGTTTTTGCGAGCGAGCGAACTAGCAATCGTTGGCACTTCACCATTGATGAGGAGAAGAGTGGAGAATAGAGGAGAAGAATGGAGAATGGAGAAGAGAGGAGAAGAGTGGAAAAGAGAGGAGAGTGGAGGAGAAGAGAGGAGAGTGGAGAAGAAGAGAGGAGAGTGGAGAAGAGTGGAGAAGAGAGGAGAGTGGAGGAGAGTGGAGAAGAGTGGAGTGTGGAGAAGAGTGGAGAGTGGAGGAGAAGAGAGGAGAGTGGAGAAGAGAGGAGAGTGGAGAAGAGAGGAGAGGAGAGAGTGGAGAAGAGTGAAGAAGAATGGAGAGTGGAGAAGAGTGGAGAAGAGAGGAGAGTGGAGAAGAGTGGAGAAGAGAGGAGAGTGGAGAGTGGAGATGAGTGGAGAAGAGAGGAGAGTGGAGAAGAGAGGAGAGGAGAGGAGAGTGGAGAAGAGTGGAGAAGAGTGGAGAGTGTAGGAGAAGAGATGAGAAGAGAGGAGAGTGGAGAAGAGAGGAGAGTGGAGAAGAATGGAGAAGATCAGAAGAGATAATAGTGGAGAAGAGAGGAGAGTGGAGAAGAAAAGAGAGGAGAGGGGAGAAGATTGGAGAAGAGTGGAGGAGAAGAGAGGAGAGTGGAGAAGAGTGGAGGAGAAGAGAGGAGAGTGGAGGAGAGTGGAGAGTGGAGAAGAGGGGAGAAGAGAGGAGAGAGGAGAAGAGTGGAGAAGAGTGGAGAAGAGAGGAGAGTGGAGGAGAAGAGGAGAGTGGAGAAGAGAGGAGAGTGGAGAAGAGTGAGAGGGGAAAATAGAGCAGGGCTTTTCGGGGTCCAAGACAAAGTTATGTGAAAAGTTTACCACCCACCATCCACCCAAGCATACATGCACACCCAATTCATACAATATATGTCAACATAATTTTGGGGCCCTCCCTCCCTCTCCCGGGGCCCGGGACAACTGACCACTTTCCCCCCCCTTGACAGTCTGCATGAATGATGTGTGGTGTGAAGATGTGTGTAGTAGGCCTAGGTCTTGATATTTCGACTGTAGCCTAGCGCTAACTCCTTGTTATTAGCTGGGCGTTATTGGGCCCGGGACGACTGACCCCTTTGTCCACCTTAACGTCTGCATGAATGATGTGTGGTGTGAAGACGTGTGTAGTAGGCCTAGGTCTTGATATCTTGACTGTAGCCTAGCGCTAACTCCTCGTTATTAGCTGGGCGTTATTGGAAGCTTTCGCACGATTACCCAGAATCCTCTGCACTCTCCTCGAAATTTAATAACTCATTGTTGTCTTCTTCTCCCGACTAAATATCAGTCCACACACACACACACACACACACACACACACACACACACACACACACACACACACACACACACACACACACACACACACACACACACACACACATGCACGCACGAACACACACACATCAGTCCACGTCTTACAGACAAAAGACTCCATGAGCCTGTTACGTTCAAGGTACTGACAACTCTGTTGACATTTTCTTTTGTAACTCCAAAACAGTTGGAATTCCTCGCTGTATTTCTGGCGTGGTAAGTTTTTTTTTCTGCAGAGTGATGAATGTGTGGAACAAAAAAATGGAAAAAAATGTTTCTGTATGTTTTGATCAAATATCTCCGAACTCCACTTATCGCATGTTTAGTCTATGGGTGACTGCATACGTTGAGCCGTACGTTTGGAGAGTATCTCACTGTCATCTGAGCAGTGCGCAGCCACAACTGAGTGATGCACAGGGCCATCCCCTCTTCCTCTCACAACAGGTCATCTTTTTACATCGCTCTGTTTTTACGAGGCGCCGTATATTATGCTCAGGGCCGCTGACAGCTTTTCCTGGGCCAAGGACATCTGAAAGGGCCCCCTATCCAATACATACAATGTAACAGGGTCCTAATTCTGGGGCCCCTATCTCACTGGGCCCGGAACAACATACCCCGTTGTCCCCCCCTGTCGGCGGGCCTGATTATGCTCATGCTGCGTGGACTCTGAGCAGACTTGGGGATGTCGCAGATAACTTGTCTTCCTCTTCTTCTTCTCTCTTCTTCTTCTTTTCTTTTTCTTTCTTCACCGTAGTTTATCTTACAATCTGGAAAATAGGGCAGAGTGGACTCTCCCTCTGTATCATATACTGCACGGACTCTGAGTAGACTTGGTGATTTCGCAGATGACTTGTCTTCTTTTTCTTCTTCTTTCTTTCTTCTTCTTCTTCTTCTTTTTCTTTTTCTTTCTTCACCGTAGTTTATTTTATAATCTTGAAAATACGGCAGAGTGGACTCTCCCTCTGTATCGTGTGCTGCGCGGACTCTGAGCAGACCTGGGGATGTCGCAGATGACTTGTCTTCTTTTTTTTCTTCTTCTTCTTTTCGTCTTCTTTCTTCACCGTAGTTTATCTTATAATCTGGTAAATACTGCAGAGCGGACTCTCCCTCATCCCTTTTAATATTTGTTGTGTCGAACGTTCAATGTGCTGTTGCTATGGATACCTTCCACATACCACGCTCTTCCTTCTTGGTGGTGCATCTCTGAAGTAATCAAGTAATTAGGGAATGGATTGCACTCAGTTTATTTTTATTTTTCTTTTTATTCATTCATCGCAGAGTCTGACCCTGCTGACCCTCCTATTGTTAAAAATAAACAGAAAATACAGCACATACGTTACGTAGAACGGCAGCTTGTCAGTATAACAACCATCATAGATCCCTTGATGACTTTTAAAAAAACATTTGTTTATGCACAACATTTCTAATCACTTGCTCTTCCTTAGGTTTACACAAAGTGACAAAGTAACAATTCAATCCAATTTTGAAATGGATGACCAGTTGTCGTCACCTGCGCACAATAAAGTACTTGTACTCTATCTTAGATTCCGGGAAACACCGTTGAACTCCTCCCCCTTAATATTTCTCGTGCCATTACTAGACGCTGTTGCTATGAACAAACAGAAAACAGAGGCCCCAGTCAGGGCTGGTCTGGGATCAAAACACAGCTCGGGCGCTTTGAACAAAACAGCATCAGCCCCTTACACACACACCCCTTGCTATTCTACGTTATAAGGATAGGCTCAGTCCATTATCTATATTAAAGATGGACCCATGGTCCACCCATCTAAATAGCGGCCAGTCTCTAAGGGGAAGGACAACTGCATCGGCCCCTGATGACTGTTGGACCACCAGGAAAAGGCCTGTATGCCAGATTACCAGTCCAGGACCATTGGGAAATGCCCTGTAATGCCAGATTACCAATCCAGGCATGCTCTGCCCCCAGTGCCTCTGTTCCAAATATGCAGTCTGCTGTGTGCGTCCAGTCCAACCCTTACTGGACATGACGTTAAAACAATATTTAAATAACATTGAGGAAACATTTGGCTGGTTTTGCTTACGGCTTTTGTGACGTTTAAAGCAAACTAAGGGGGGTTCACCCACAGTGTTCACTACGTAGTAGTTGGCTAAGGGCATCCCTGCCATATATCAGGACAAGAGAGTGTTGAGGAGCTGAGTGTGACGGAGGTGTTCCCGCACAGTTCATCCCCCTCGGGGCGTGAATCTGCCACCTCGTCAACTACATTGGTTCAGCAATGGTAGTCAGCGTACGAGCACGCTGGTCCAATAGCTCAATGCTACCGCACTGTATTAACCCTATCCAGACTGGGGGGGGGGGCTAAAAGTGCCCGCACCAACTTTGATGTTGTATAATTCCTTAACGACTTAAGCTATGACTACGAAACTTTGTGACTTTTCCTAACATTTAGTTGGCTACAGTTTGGTACCGAAAGATTAGGGTATGTCTGACCAAAAATCACTTTACCATATCTATGACGCCATATATTTTCATATTTTTTTGTTATTTCCATTAGCTTCAGACAACTTTGTGAGCATGTAAGTGGTTTGAAACACAAAATCATAAAAATGTAAGTGCAGTACCTAAAATTTGTTGGAAAATCCAGTTTGTCGAGATTTTGGGCATAATAAGATAATGATGTCATAATGACGTCATAATACCAGATAATTCGACAAAAATGATGTCAATCATAGATGTCCATAAGTAGATCATCTCCCCAAAGTTTCGTAGTCATACGGTATTCCGTTCATGAGTTATGAGGGGGGGGTCAAAAGAGTCCCCCCCCCCAGGCCCAGGAATGCCAAAAAAGCCCAGTCTGAATAGGGTTAAGGCTTCGGGAGGGAGGTTAACTAGCGTTCCATGCCAAACTCTGCTAGTTGCCCTCCGTTACATGAGTCTATGGTCATTTTCAGATTCCACACCACTTCTCTCCAATGATTTCCCCTATCAGTTCAATCCAGTCCTAGGATGCTCTTCTCTAACATTATTCTAGATTGGGTCATCCCTACTATGTTCCCGGGGTCCTATGTTCCCCGGATCCTATGTTCCCCGCCACCAGGGAACTTAGAACCCTTCTTTCAAAAAAGGGTTCTATGTTCCCCGCTGCTTCCAAGTATCCAGCTGTGCTCGGCTCACTGTTCTATAGCCTACTATTATATAGCTATATAACGCACCCGAGCACAGCTGCTTGGAAGGGGTTAAAGCAGCAGCCAACGAACACCAAACAGCTCAACTGCCTCACAAACAATGCATCAGTAAGCATTCAGCGCATTCGGCACCTTTCACTCAGCACTGTTGCCGCCCCAGCAACCAACACACCTGAGCACAGCTGCTAGGAAGCCAGCAGCCAACGAACACCAAACAGCTCAACTGCCTTCATTTGTCCTTTTATTTAGTTATTATTATTTTATTTTTTATCCTTATCAAATGTATGGAACATATGTATTGTTGGTGTAAGAAAGAGGAGGAAAGCTGTACGCCAGGAGCAGATGGGCAGTGAGACTGGCCACTCACTGTGGGCCCACCAGAGTGGGCGGTGTTGTGGTTCAGGGCCGAAACACCGCAGAGAAGGCTGGACACCACCTGATGACATCTGCTTCTGGCGTAAGGCTACAGCTACCTGCGAAGGTGGTTGAGGAAGGCACCTCCTGTGCATGCATTATGAATGCGTATTCCCTATGTTTGTCTAGTAATTGATACAATAAAGATGTTTGTGTCACAAGTCGTATTTTCTCTCGCTGACCCATGGGCACCGGAGGAGGTGCGACAGGCAGCAATGCCCAGCAGGTATTAACAATCCTGAAGCTGAAAGCAATAGGCTGCATAGACGTGCATCCCAAAGGACATTAGGCCAAGTCCACGGGGGAAAATGGTCTGCAGGTACAGTGCTGCAGCCGTGCGCTTGTCCCAAGAGACAGACAACAGTTTCAACCTAGTCACCTCTTTTCCTACCGCTGGAGAGAGAGAGAGAGAGAGAGAGAGAGAGAGATAGAGAGAGAGAGAGAGAGAGAGAGAGAGAGAGAGAGAGAGAGAGAGAGAGAGAGAGAGAGAGAGACAGACAGACAGACAGACAGACAGACAGACAGACAGCTGTGTCAACCAACACCAGTCAACTCTGACCTTTAACCTCTGCTCACCTCTGCTGCCCTCGCACAGTGGAGTTACATAGTAGTACACACACACACACACACACACACACACACACACACACACACACACACACACACACACACACACACACACACACACACACACACACACACACACACACACACACACACACACACACACACAGTGGAGTTGCTGCACACAGATATCCTCTTGACCCAGTGTACTGCTAAACCACCACAGCAAGAGGATGGATAGCCATTGTATTGTTAGCCATGTGTGTGTGTGTGTGTGTGTGTGTGTGTGTGTGTGTGTGTGTGTGTGTGTGTGTGTGTGTGTGTGTGTGTGTGTGTGTGTGTGTGTGTGTGTGTGTGTGTGTGTGTGTGTGTGTATGTGTGTGTGTGGGTGTGTGTGGGTGTGTGTGTGTGAGAGAGAGAGAGAGAGAGAGAGAGAGAGAGAGAGAGAGAGAGAGAGAGAGAGAGAGAGAGAGAGAGAGAGAGAGAGAGAGAGACGGTGGTCGTGGCGGTGGGGTGGGGGGGTGTAGAGTCTAAATAGTGCAAATATTTGGCTTTTCCGTGTCTCTCTGCTTGACCCAAAACACTTCCCAACTACCCAGCTGAAACATGCTGTCACAGGGGACATTTTTCCTGTCGGTGGAGGGGGTGGGGGTGAGAGAGACTGAGAGAGAGAGAGGGGGAGAGAGTGAGACAGAGAGAGAGAGAGTGAGAGGTGAGAGAGAAAGAGAGAGAGAAAGAGAGAGAGAGAGAGAGAGAGAGAGAGAGAGAGAGAGAGAGAGAGAGAGAGAGAGGGGTGGGGGGTGGGGGGTTACTTGGCTGTGCTTGTGTTGGTTTAGGCTGGTCCCCACCAGACCCTACGTCATACGGAACTTAACATTAATGTGATAGAGATAAAGCAGGCGGCATATACACGTAGTAAAAAAATGCATCAACACAGGGCCTTAACCCAACTCAACCCAACTTGGGTTGTTGTTATGGACATTTTTTTCAACATTATCTCCTTTAACCAAAGTTTTTCTAAAGTAAAGTTTTTCTTGTACTTCAGACATGTAAACATTTTTCATCTTTTACCTGACATGTTTCGACAGTATGATGGAGGCGGAGGCTATACCATTGAAACATGTAAGGTAAAAGATTAAAAAACAACTTTTACATGTTACTATAACAGTGAGGTATAATGACCATATCATACACCCTTAACATTAACCCCTTCAAGACATGAACCCTATTATACTATACTTCAGAGTTGGATGTTACCACAATACCAATGAGGTCATAGTTAAGAATATCTGTAATGTCGTAGTGCTGTTTTGATCATGTAAATAAAGTGATTTTTCTTTCAACAAACAGCAAAGTGCTCCAGAGATGGCATGTACTGCCAGGTTATGGCATGAGTACTTATACAACAGAAAAGTAGTAAATGACTAACAATATTATATTATATTGCACTTATCTGACACTTTTATACAAAGCAAACTTTTTTTTTAAGTACAGGGTATTGGTTACAGTCCCTGGAGCAGTGTGGGGTTAAGGGCACCTCAGTCATGGAGTGTGGTAGGGATTTGAAGAGTGGGATTTGAAACTGCAACCCCTCGATCTGAATTTAAATCCATCTCCTAAACCACTAGGCCAGGGGTCGGGAACCTTTTTGGTGGAGAGAGCCATAAACGCCATTTTAAAATATATATTTTTTGTGAGAGCCATACAATTTTCGCCATTATTTCTAATGCTAATTGTCATGCACAGAAGGGAATAAAAGTAACGCTTGCATTGGGGATAAGAAGGAAAAGAGCTAACGAAAGAAGAACTAAAACGACTTGTGGATGTGCTGATGTGCATTTAAGAAGGCACGCGCATGCATTACCGTAAGTTTCTATCTTTTATGCATCGGAGTTGCCAATGAGAATGGAGGGGGTGCTTCTATTCTAGCCATCAGTCAGACACAGGGGAGGTGCATGAGGAGGGGGGAGGGAAGGAGAGAGAACTTCAAGAGAGGATGCTCATCTTTGTCGCGCTGACAATAGTTAACATTTTACAGTTGATATGTGGCTGACATGTCTATTTTTACTAATTCACGAAAATACGGTACAAATCGTGTCCCTTACCGACATGCGTCCCCAATAAAGAACGCATGATTTAATCGCCAAATAGGCTACAGGACGATTCCGTATTTCAAGGGACGAATGGCAACCCTACGTTTGCCTTCGCATTGTGGCACCAGTTATCTCGCAATCACACTCAACTGGGAAAGACTTACGTCAGTTGATTCAGCCCAAAGTTCTTCCTGTAAGCGAGGGAGAAGTAGGCTAGCCTACAGCGCTGCATTTATATCCCTCACTTGCGTTTCCTCCACTTGATTTGCCATCATAATGGTACGGTCGTGAACAGTTTCTTTGTTTTGGATACAACCGTTAGCCAGCTGAACTTTAGGTAAAGCATTAAGGATGGAATGTTATCTCACGCGACACGACCCAGCGCGGGCACGGCATTGTCCAATTAAAAAAATGCGTTTTTCATATCTGTACTGTAGCCTTCATCGCAGGCCTGTGCTTGGCTCAGCTGATCGGACCTACGATGGATTAAATGCGTGATCATACTTTATATTTTGAATATTATCTTAACCTTTGATTTCAGCCGGTCCATTTTTATTTTAGTGCCGTACCAAAATTATTCGGCTTATTGAGTAAATAAATGACAGGTCTGTCCGAGAGCCACATGCAGTTCCCAAAAGAGCCACATGTGGCTCACCAGCAATAGGTTCCCGACCCCTGCACTAGGCCATGGCTGCCCCATAAATATTACCTTTTCTTCACAAACCTCACAAGCATTTATCATCAACTGGTCCATATAACCGACATCTTGTACCACTTCCCCCCAGAAAACACCATACCACCCACCCAGGCTACAGAAAAAAACAACATTATTCTTCATTGGACGTGGTGTTGAGTGCTCTGATACATGTGAGCTGTCAAGGAGAAATTAAATTGCATCGTCACACAGATTTGGTACATTGATTTTTTTCCCTTTTTATCCTTCTTTTGTCCATTTCGGACTCGGAGAGGTAAGTGACTCGCTCACTAATAAATGCAAGCCCCAACCTGAGCCGGAGTGGAGTGTGCCCGTGCTTTTCTGTTTTGGGGGGGTCTGTAATCCTGAATAAACAGCTCAAGACTCTTGTTTTCATTCCAGGACTGACTACTACAAATGAAGAGCTCTTTTCCAAAACGCTATATCCACCATTCTTGACTTTTTGCATTTTAATATTAGAATTGACTGTTAAGAAGTCCTATAATTTATGTGTGAATTTTTGCCATTCAAATGTTTTCAGAACATACTTTTTTTTAAACCTCTATAAAATGCATTTTGCAATGCAATTCAATGGAATGCCCAATACAA
>NC_085873.1:20140260-20147760 GCF_034702125.1 Engraulis encrasicolus
TGTTCTGGACTGGCCCAACCAGCAGCAACAAAGAAGCAGACAGAGAGAGGGAGAGAGAGAGAGAGAGAGAGAGATAGAGAGAGAGAGAGAGAGAGAGAGAGAGAGAGAGAGAGAGAAAGAGAGAGAATAGTGGGGAAAGATTCCATCCTCTCCTTTTTCTGGAGAGAATGTCTGGGAGCTATGAAACACAAAGAAACGTATTAGCGTGGCTAACCGATAAAAGTTAAGTTCTAAGGACACAATCTTATCATAATATTGAACTGTTGTTTGAGTATGCCTCTCAATTCACCTTACCTTACCTTACCTTACCTCACATAACAGTCTGCCCCTCTTCAGACAGTCAAAGCCTTCACCACTTTCAATAAACCCACAGATATCGCCTCATATCTTTTCAGTAAACTGATATTCATGGCAATTGATTTGAACTCAATGTGGAATCCAGACTATAGCGAATTTGTAATAATCTCAGAGGATGCAAAGTTTCTTTTTTTTCTTTCTTCTTTTTTTGTTTTAAGCAGGTGATTATAACATGGAGGGCGTTTGTGGGCCCAGATCTGAGGCAGACTAATGTTCATGCTAAAACGTTCAAGCATAATATTGTGACCTGTGATAAAACTCCAAGCTCCATGCCATTGATAAAATCATGCACGCGCGGACGCACACATACACACACACAAATGTTTTGGCCCCTGCTAAATTTCCGTATAAAAGTGGCATTGCACTTGTTTGTGCTAATGTTGATTCCCATAGTTCCTTGGTATGTCAATGGAAATATTTTTTAAAAACATGACCCCCGTTTCCCGTGTTTTACTTGGCCTTTGGGATGCGATGCTTTCAAGAGAAATTGATGGCAAGAGCTTGTCTGATGGATGTCCCTGCCTTTTGCAAAGCTTAATGAATACCCAGAGGCGGACTTTCCATTAGGCAAACCTAGGCAATTGCCTTGGGCCCGAGCAAATCTGACCTCCATAGGGGCCCCAACTGTCACACCAGTTGCGATAAACACACACAAACTTAGGCTTGATCACTTGATAATTTATTTGTCACTTATGTGAAGTAATAGAATATATAAATGATAAAAAAGCTAAAATAGCACCAGAACACGAAATTGTATGTCTATATCATGACTTTTGAGGGCCCCGTGTTTATATTTCGCCTGGGATCCCAAAATGGCTAGATCCGCTGTGAATACCACATCTAACTCGGTGGGAGAAATGCAACCTGCTACCATTAATGACTGCCAGTGCCATTTTGAATGGGAAAACGACAGTAGATAGACCATTACTCAATTAGATTAGCACACTTGGACATGAGGAATTTGAGTGATGACAGATCATGAGCATTGATGAAATATCTGCTGTGTTCACAGGACAGTGAAACAACTAGGCCTAATCTTTTGCTTTTTTGTATAAAACATCAATGGAATTTCCTCTGCTTTATGTAAAACGCTGCACTTGTATTAGTCTATGATTTGTCGTGTCATACAAATAATTGAATGGTACTGTAGGAGCAGTAGGCAAATGGAAGGAGAGCCCTTTCCAATCTCCTGAAAGCAGCCCAGGTGTATATGTGCTGTGTACAATGATACAGTAACAAACTGATAAGGTACGTTCTAACCTCTAGTGCGGCAATGGCTGGAGGTGGGACATGAGCGATTTTGAGGTGGAACAAGGAAGTAGAGTGCATTTTTCCATGCATCTGTAGGGCGCCATGACTTTCATCTGACGGCAGCGACATTCGGCAGGGAGGGGCGGGACATGACTACAAGTAGCTGTTTTCGGATTGGCCGGTGCTGTCAGCGTTGTCGGCCTATCAGCACATTAGCTCAACGGTGCTAAGGTACTCCTTCCGAAATTTTGAGGCGGAAATACTCTCGCAAACCAGTCGCGGTTGCATCAAAAACGTTGAATGGAGTTCTATCAAACTCCGCCATCCACTATATACAAGTCAGTGGCTGTGTACCATGAGATGTAACATGTGTCTACAGCTTACCATAACTGTACTATGTGCCATTTAACATCTACATACTGTACAGCTAACCGTATCTCTTTGGCTAACAGGACCTGGATGATTGAGGATACTCACAGGCTGAGAGAACAATTCATAATTCCATTTAAATCGCATCTTCAATATAGTAAACAATGTTGGAAATAAACAATAGTAGGCCTATTAGTGTCTTTCATTAGCATTTCCAAAGCAAAGAAAAGTAAATAAAGCCATGCCTTATATTATTATAAACAATATAATCATTTAACACATTGAATACCGGCGGTGCTCACGGAATTATGTCGTAGAATACCAGCGTTCTAAGCCCTTTTTTACGGTTTTTTGTAGACTCACAGCTTATTATGTGATAGGGCCACTGAAATATGTTATGACTCGTTTGAAAGTGGAGACGCTGCCCTCTTAGTAGGTGAAAACTGTGTGTCTCTACGAGCTTTTTATTGCGAGTATAACCCACGCTAAAACCGAAAGTGGGTATCCATGGAATTCAGCTACAATCGGAGATATTGAGGTTTTTGTGAAGGGTGCGCTTCTTCAGAATGTGACGAGTTTGAAAGGGGATGAGTTGGTTTTAATCACAATTTGGTGTAAGGTTAGCTCTGACACACATCTTCCTGCACGTCAAGACACACCTCCTGCTCTAAACCACTACGACACCGGCAATCAATGCCCTTCGAAATCCACGTTTTTCACACAGACTGAACACAAGCTCTTTGCACACATGCAGAAGGTCGGACATTTGCTAAAATAGTTCCCGATGACTCCCGAAATAATAGCCCAACATTGACAACAATCCCAATGATATGATGCTTAGATGTAGCCCATCCGATCCATATGTTAAGCCATCTATGCTAGCTTCTGGCTTTTCACATACAGGAAGACAGTTCAACATAGGAGTGAATAATCAAATAAACTTATCTGGTTGGCGATCAAACTTCTAAATCGGAGCGCATTACTCCAATTACAATTCGGGTGCCATTTTGATCCAAGGAGCTGGTAAAGGTCTAGGTAGCAAGCCCAGAAGATACTCCTGGCACGATATACAATGGTCTCTGTGTTTACCTATTGCGTGAAGTCAGACACAATACACGCTACCGATCGTAGGCTACTAGGGAAACAACAACATAGCACGATTCACGAATACGGCAGCACACCTCCTGCTCTCTGTCACACTACGCACCAGCAATCGATGCCCTTTGAAATCCCCGTTTTTCACGTGACTGATCACAAAAAAACTCTTTGCACACATGCAGAGGGTGAGACATTGCTAAAATAGCTCCCGATTGACTCCCGAAATAATAGCCCAACATTGACAACAAATCCAAATGATATGATGCTTAGATGTAGCCTAGCCCATCCGATCCGAATCATATGCGGTGGCAGATGGACACTCCCAACTGAGATCGCTCCCGGACGTGTAGTCCCAGGTGTTTTCTATCACTCCCGGACGTAGTGTAGTCCCACCCGGATCGATCGATTGGCTAGTGAGCGAGCGAGCCGACAGGGGAGCGTCCTGCGTTGGGAGCGACAATCAGGGAATCATGATATGTAGCCATGCTAGCTTCTGGCTTCTCACATACAGGAAGACACAGAAACTTATCTTTTTGGCGATCAAACGTCCAAATCGGAGCGCATTACTGCAATCACATATCGGGTGCCATTTGGATCCAAGGATCTGGTAAAGGTCTAGCAAGTCCAGAAAGTTCAAGATACTCCAGGCACTATACAATGGTGTTTACCTATTGCGTGAAGTCAGAGACAACACATGCTACAGTGACCGTACTAGGGAAATCAATGCAGGCAGCGCGATAGGCGACATGGGTTGGCATCCAGACATCTTGGTAAGTTAAATTATCCAAATCATAACACTCAAACATCATAACAATCAAACAACTTTGGACTGCAAATGTTGTCATTTATGTCCATCACAGAGCTACCAAAATCACATATATTGTCCATTGAAGGGTGTAGATTCAAAATATGATATTTAAATGCAAAAACGCATATTTGCGTTTTGGTATACAACGCATGGGCGTGAAAAACGCATCATTACGTCGTCGGTACTCAATGTGTTAAGAATATTACTATTTCATAAACAAAAATGTTGATTATAGAAATAAAAGAAACATCTTTATTAGCAGTGGAACCTTGTGGTGGCTAAATGTCAGGTGCAGTTGACTGAAAGGGTCGCCGTGGCAACAGCAAGAGGAAGTGTCCGGTGGCAGGGCACTGAAGCACAGCAGTAGGCTAATCTGCATGGAAAAAGTTCTTATGTGCTGCACAGTACAGTATGACTCATTGTGCCCACTGTCTTTAACGGTGAGGTATGACCCACCAGATAACTATCTGACCAAGTGTCATAACAGAGAGTGCCACGAGATTTTCTAGAGAATTACCCTGGAACAATACCCTGTGCCCCAGGTATTTGTACTTGACTGTGTCTGTGTGTGGCTGCTCGCTGCCAGTCTTTCTGTCTGTCTCTGTGCAGGGTTGCCAGATGAGGCTGATGATTTCCAGGCCCCA
The DNA here is from genome assembly GCF_034702125.1 of Engraulis encrasicolus. Taxonomy (NCBI): domain Eukaryota; kingdom Metazoa; phylum Chordata; class Actinopteri; order Clupeiformes; family Engraulidae; genus Engraulis; species Engraulis encrasicolus. The sequence continues at coordinate 20,144,788 of NC_085873.1, forward strand.
AAAAATCTCAAAACCCGCCTGGAAGCACTAAATCCCGCCCAATTCTATTGATTTCTATGGCCAAAAATTGGGCGTTTTTTCCTCCAAAATCCATTTTTTCCCCGCACACGGCCATCCCAAGCAGCCCAATTGGGCGGGAAACCGCCCAATCTGGCAACACTGTCTCTGTGCACAGGGCAGGCTACTATGGGCTCGAGTAGGCAACAGCAGGGTCGCTATAATACCTCAATGTTCTTGAGGTTTTATACATAGTCTGATATTGTGAATAGCCTACCATACTCCTACACTATGCGGTAAGACTCATGATACAGCCCCACAAACAAAATGTCTGAGTACTGCCTTAATTGATGACAGCACAAGATGAATGAGAAAAGCTGGACTTGAGCTAATTTTAGATGGGTGGCTGACTGTGATGTCTTTCTTGCAGTAAACACATGTAACAATAATACGCAAAAAATGTCAAATGTTTGCTCTTAAGTTCATTAGTTGAACAAGGATATAAGTTAAGACATAATGGACGTAATGCATCTATTAAGGATATAAGTTCCTTGATGGGCCTCCAGTAATGTAATGTAATGTAATGTAATGTAATAGTAATGGATATAACCGCACGAATACACCGGCTGCGATCAGAGCGAGGCAAGCGACGGAAGTAATTGACTTTGTATTGAATAGGGCGAGAAAAGCGATTCGGGCGACTAGAGGTGACTCACACAATGAGAGCGACAGTTTGTAGTTGAACTCTTGGCAATGTCATGCAAATTAGCTATGCCGCGGTTCGGCGACAGCCGCCACAGCCAATGGGAATGTTGGAATGCTTGCATTCTGCTTTTAACGGACATACTCTAGTTGCTTCAATCGCTCGTATTGCTCTTGCTACACAGAAGCGGTTCTCTGTTGCTTCAACCTCGTCACGGCCAGTCTATTCGCCCGGTAAGTCCCTTGATAGGCCACCAGTAATGTAATGTAATATAATGTAATTGTTCAGAATTCTGGCGTCAGGGTGTCTGAGTCTGTGTCTGTGTCTATGTCTGTACCAGTGACGTTTTGTGGACATGCACAGGAGTGCTGCGCACGCTGTTATTGTCACCTGTGATTGGCGCAGACTTTCGTGCACGAGCTGGACACGAGCTCATTTCCATACACTTCGCGCCAAAAACACCCTTATTAGGGGGTCGGACCTATGCCCACCAGCACAGAAGTGACCAACGGGGACTCCATGCAGGACTGTGGTAGCCTTGTTAATGTGGATCCGACTTTCTCTCTCTCTTCTCCCTATTGTCATTTCTCTCTTTGTGTCTCGGGCGATTCAGGATCCTATCGTCCTCATTTCTTTGCCTGTGTGCCGACCGTGCGTCTTTGAGAATGTAAGTTGCTGTTATTGTGTTGTTACTGTGTTGTGTGTGTACTCGCGGTTGTTTGTTACATTGCAACATTGCGTCGGCAGCGCGAGTATGTGTTTACCGTTTCTGTGTTCCGTTGTGTCTTACTTTGTTATGTTTGTATAATAGCACTTACTGTTTCTCAATGTCCGCGGGTTTGTCACAGTGCAGATTTGTGCAGTAATCTGTTACTGTGGCAGAGTAGTGGCTACATAGGTCCGTGCTCAGTTAAAGGGCTGCGTCACCGCTTGTGCTCTGTGCGCTGTAGGTACGCCAGAACGCAAGACCAGCTCTCTTAAAGGAGCCACGCTCCTTTTCTGTTGTAAACCACACACGCTGTGTTTTTCATTGCTTTCTTATTGTGTACTTTGCAGTAAGCATTTACACATTTATGTCTGTTTAAGGAGATCTGCTTTAGGCAGTTTTCCCTCATTTTCACTTGTATATATTTGTATATATTGTGTTTTCATTTATTCATGAATGTTGTGCATTCGTGTTTATTATGTTAATTACGATTATTGTGTATATATGCTATTTACTTATGTCGTTTTGTATTTTGTATTTTCTTCTGTTTTAGTAAACCACGGTTTCACGGTTCACGGTTTCATCAAGGCCTTTAAACTTGTGTGTGTGTCCTTTCATTGGGGATTATCCATTTTTGTTCTTACCGGACAACCTGTGCAGTTTGCTATTTTTCCCTGGATCAGCCCATTATACAGTCCTTTTTTATATGTCATATTAGCACCATTTTTCACAGTAATGTAATGGATATCAGAGCCTTGATGGACACACAGAGGGACTCCCTGCCAGGGGAAGAAAGGAATCACCGGAGCATCTTCAGATGTGGAAAATAACTTGTTTTATTGGGCAAGCGCCAAGACTAACGTTTCGACTCTGAAGAAGACGTGTGAACGTCGAAACGTTAGTCTTGGCGCTTGCCCAATAAAACAAGTTATTTTCCACATCTGAAGATGCTCCGGTGATTCCTTTCTTCCCCTGCATTTACCAAGTCCTTTCCCGAGACGCACCAGATTGTGAAGTGCAGGAGCGCGGAGGATATCTCTCTTTGCTACGGGACTCCCTGCAGAACTTGACGCACTTGCATGAATTCACATTGCATTCAGGTGGAGTGCACCACAATTATGAAAAAAAGCAAACTTGAAACTCAAAAGGAAAACATGATGAAACAGGATCACATGACAACAGTGTTTGTGTCTATAATGATGTTATTTCCCATCCTGCGCAGTGATTGGTTCAGCCCTCAGGTCTGTGGAATGCGTCCAGCTCCAGCCTGCCAATTGTAATTGAGCGACTTCAAACAATGCAGGCGCTTGAAAAACAACAGGTTTTGGGGCGATACCGTGATGGGCATATATATCTGCCTTAGTGGTTGAAAGGGAAATCGTAAACTATTGTATTACCTTTGTATTGAATAATAAAGACACTCCATTGTTGTAAGACTTTTTTGAGTCTGCTCCAATAAAAAATTGATGTGAATTATGGACTTGGAGTGGGTTCAGTTTTTTTCTTCAATGCAAAAGATGCTTCAGGATACAGTGTGTGTGTGTGTGTGTGTGTGTGTGTGTGTGTG
>NC_085873.1:20152760-20180260 GCF_034702125.1 Engraulis encrasicolus
TTAAGCACCTTGAGTAAAATGTGAGTGCTTATAATATAATATAATATAATATAATATAATATAATATAATATAATATAATACATTAGAATACAATACATAATATAATATAAAATAATATAATACAGTATAATGCATAGGCCTATACCTGCTCTTGGATGTCAATAGATTCCTGGAGTATTTCCCTAGTGTATACTGCCATCTAGTGGTCAGATTTCGGAACTGATCCTGGTCACGAATGATGGCTTACCCACTGGTGTTTACATTCACCTGAATTGGTTGGATAAAAAATCCAACAAAGTTTTGTTGTGCAAATCTGAAGTTTGTACTTTCTGTGAAGTGAAGGTCATGAACTTGGGAAACAATTACTGATCCAAATTGGAAGTCACTATAAAAATGATTATGTTATAAATAGTGTGAAAGGTTACAGTTTGATAATGCAAATTTCAACCAGAATTGAACATAATAATGTAGGCTAATACAAATTGTAATAATACATTAGTACAAAAAGTGATTGAAAAAAGAATGCACAATATATAGAACCTTTCAAGGGCACACACATGTGACAATATACAGTGTAGCCTTGGCTATATTTATTTATATATTTATTTTAATGTTTTTGGTATGGGGCCAGCTTTGGCAAAATTGGCCCGGTGGAGAAATTCTTCCCAATCCACCCCTGATCTTTGTACTCATCGGTCATAAAGCAAGGCTTAACAGAGTGATTGTTTTAAAGTAGCAGAACACCATCACATCATGAAACTTGTGTGTCTTCGACATGTCCATTTATGTCATAAATGAAAATTAAAATCATTAACAATTGGGCAGAACACTTAATATTTAAGCTTGAACTAAACTTGAATGTTCGTGAAAGTTAGACGAGGGGTTAAGTCATAATGTTATTAAACACCTTAGCCTACCTGTCACAGCCCTGGAAAGTCTACCCTGCAAACGCGAACCCACGGATGTTGAGATGATAGTTGTAGCCTATAATCCGATCCAAATGGTGAGAACATGAGAACGTATCAGTCCACTCCAGATGTACAAGGACATTTCGTAGATGCCTCGAGTTTACAATTTAGCAACCTTTAGCAACTACCGATAGGCTACACACTCCATGCTAGATTTTTGTTTTGATGGATGAAAGGCCGCGTCTGATTGGTTGGTCGCAATGAAACCATAGATAAATGGACACCTGAATTGTAGCTATTCAGCCTTTCGGCATAGCCTAACCCCAGGCGCCGCCATCTTTGACCTGCATCATTACATTTTGCATTGATGCTACCACCACCTACAGGATAATGTGCGTATAGCCTGGAACTGATTGATGCTGGCCATATAATTATGATACCGGTTAAATATGGCGCCGCTGTGACAGCAGCCCAGTGGTCAACTGAAAGGCGTTCATATCTGGAAATAGGCCTACCTACCGTCGGAGAATGATTGACGCAATCTCCGAATTAATAAAGTCTAATATATCGCTGTGTTGTTAAATTACAATGCTTCCATGAGAAGTGGCCGTTGATGAAACGGATATTCTAAATATTGAAAATTATTTTTAAGTGGGTATACTGAACATTAGAAGTGGGTATACGGTACATTAGAAGTGGGTATACGGAAATTTCCAAAATTAAGAAGTGGGTATACGGCGTATACCTGCGTTCTACGTAGACTACACCACTGACCAGTGCATGTAAAGAAATTGACAATAAACCCCACTTGACTTGACAATAAGCTCAACGCAGTTCTTAACAAAGCTCTGTCCTATCAGCCGGTTTATGTACAAGATTTAGTACAAGAACCTGACCCCGCAAATAGTACAAAGTTATAAAACAGGTTTTTTTCTGGCCTTGCCCATTGCTAAAATGGTTAAGGCACCGTGCTGTTGCACTAGGGACCTGGATTCAGTTCCGGCCCAAGATCATTTCCCAATCCTTGTCCACCTCTCTCTCTCTCTCTCTCTCTCTCTCTCTCTCTCTCTCTCTCTCTCTGTCTCTCTCTCAGTAACATTCTGCCCCTTCATGTAAATCAGTATGGGTTCAGCACAAGACCTTAACCCGTATATATTACAACTTATTCAACTAAAAACAACAGTTTTTCTTAAGTACAGTATGTCAGCCCCCCGAGAATTCTCACACTATAAAAACCGAACAATACTTGTTGACAGCAGTTGTTGCTTTGTCTCTCAAAATATTACAGTGAAGCACAAAACAAGTCAGACTGCATTTGACCACATGTTTTAGAAAGTCTATGCATTATGCATTTCCAAGCATGAGGAACACAGCAAGCACTCCTGAAAAACCGCATTCAAACCCCAAATGGTCCTCAGCACTGTCAGGCATTTTGTGGAGGTCGCGTAGGGATATGTATTCATTTGTAGAGATCATCTAAGGCTACAGTATGTATTCAGAGGCAGCCACTCCAGATGGCTGTATTGGAGTGAACTCCCCTGCCCCAGACACACACCCACACACACACACACACACACACACACACACACACACACACACACACACACACACACACACACACACACACACACACACACACACACACACACACACACACACACACAGGGACCAGCAACTTACTTGGTTTTCCGAGGGAGTGTTCCTTGGTCATCACAATCAGGGATTGAAAGCACATATGACTTGGGGCCTAATGGGTAAGGAGATGGGCTTTAGATCAGGGGGTTGCAGGTTTGAATCCCACCCTCCGAATCGCATTATGTGGCAGGTCTGTCAACGAATTTCCTGCCGGGACCAATGAAAGAGTCTTGAGTTATGAATTCCTACCATCCATGCGCCAGCCGGCAAATATACAGTGGTAAAATATGACAGAAGCATATGTAATAATAAATGATAAGAAATATCCCTGTCATCTTGCAACACAGCCGCAGTGGTTTATCTTTTGCTTGGAGTGAATATCTGTAAAAATATCAGTGAGCCACGTTTAGGAACGCTGTTGGGGGTGTAGAGTAGAGTGGAAATACAGCAACTCATTCCCCAAAGCAAAGAATACTTCTCAGATTCACGTGCACTAGTATTTCAGGTCAAAGAAAATACAGTATGATGATTAAATACGATTCACCAAATTCAACCGATTCCTGTTATTTCTCAATGTCATTTTGTTACACGGTTCTGACCTGCAGTGAGGCTGTTATGTCTGTCAACATGGATATTAGCTCAACCTATTTGCACTCCGCTTGAAAATATTACTGTTTTATTTTAACCTGGCAAAGGGCTTACTTCACTTCATTTCCTAGGCAGCAGGGGTTGAAAGTAGCCACTGCAGGTCCACGGCCAGACTCATGGACAAAAGTAATCAACTTATCAACAGAGTATTTATTTTTATTTAAATGAAGGCAGATGTGGGAGATCCGCTACGGTAAGAAAAATAAAAAGCAAAAGTCGTTCTATGTATCTGTTTTTAGACATCAGGGCCGATGACAGATTTGGCCGGCCTTGGACAAAGCCCCCCCTCCAATATGTACAAAAAATGTAATGAAGACCAATTCTAGGCACCCTCTCACTTACTGGGCCCAATACAACACACCCGTTTGTCTCCCCCAGTCAGCTGGCCTGTCGATCACTCACAAAACTGACTGATCGAACAGAGCTTTGTCAAGAACTGCAATAAGCTAATTGCTAAAGGTTAGCAGTAATTTACTGTAACCTAAAGCCAGATGGATGAGCCAATTAATGAGCTCATCTCTATTAACTGCATGGGTGGACCCTCTAGTCTACACGGTGGGTCCTTCACTTTATTTTAAGCCCAAAACATGGGATTTCCTCATCCTGATTAAGACTAGTGTTGAATTACGCCATAACACAAATGGATAGGAGCTGATTAGCTGATAACAAAAGTTCAACTGCCGTATGGATCAGCGTACTGAAAACCCAAGGAAAAGACAACGTGACATTACTTATATTGTAAGAGCCAAGGAAAATAATATTGAACAGAGAATAAAGTTGCAGTAAGAAATATATTTTTTCATGCAGCAGAACATTGAATTTACTCCATAATGGCCATTACAAATACAACACTTAATGCTGGCGTCATACGCATGCAATGACAGTGTAATAATAGTGTCAAAACAGTGCCATGAGACACAGTCATGGACCAGTAATAAACATTATGTCAATGACAAACGCTTTATGGTCATAAAAAGTTGCCATTGTTTTTGCCTGCCTTCTTCACCATAACCGAATGTCACTTAAAGACAACAGTAATAAAAATGTTTATGACATTGACTAAATGTTTATGACTCTTACATGAGCTGCATTACAACACTGTTCTGACACTCTTATGTCATGATGCTGGTGTTAACCCCTTAAGACACGACGGCATTATAAATTAGGTGTTACCAGAATGGCAATGACCGAGTCGTAATGTATTTCTAAAGGCCCCGTGTCATAGTAGTGTATTACTATAGTAGTTAACTTTCAATGTCTATTACAGCGTGCCACAGGAGGTACGGCGTGCATTAAGGGAATACGGGAAACTAGCCCTATTAATGGCTGAATCTGCCAGAGGGTAAAATAACATGCTAATGATGCATATATAACAATGTGTTGATAAATAAGTCTAATACATTAACAATAAGGTATCATATAAAAACCTATCTCACTATTCCTGGTGGCACCCTAAAATGTCTGACATTTTGGACTATTACAGTAATCCAGCTGTCTCACATTTGGACAGATTGAAGATCTCCAGTGAGCTAGTATAATTTGGGCGGAACTGACTAGCACTTTCAATACTTTGATTTATCAGTCAATAGGGACCAGATTTTATTGAACTATGTTTGAGGTGGCAATAATTTTGCAAATCCGTTTAAATTTTTAAAGCTTGTGTGGTATCGGATGCGTTGCCATGTTACGGTTTGTTGGTTTGGGGTGCCTTGAGATTTTTCATGAATTGAAAGGGTGCCTCGCCTAAAAAAAGGTTGAGAAACACTGCCCTACACTGTTCAAAACTTCTCTGAAACGTCTCACTTCACTTGTCAGAAGTCGTAATAATCGTGAGTACAGCTGTTGCACTGCTGGCTGCTTCATCTACAAAGAGCACCAACGGGGTCTTTTTACGGCTCTTTTTACTCGATGCCAGGCCCTTCTCGCCCTCTGTGTGAACACATTACCCCCATTACAAGGCTGGTCACAACCAGGCAAGCAAACAAGGCATATCCCCAGGGCCCTCGGCTGAAAGTAGACCCCCTTGGTAACAGCTGGTTATGTGCGTATACTTGTATTCACATGACAGCAGTGAGAACTTTGTGAGCGTGGCAAAACCTCACTAAATTCAATGACCGAACAGTGCAATTATACTACAATCTACTACTACTACTACTACTACTACTACTACTACTACTACTACTGATCAAAAACTCTCTCCCCAATAGCTTGAGGAGAAAAGAAGAGGCCCCTGGTCACTCTTTTCCTAGGGCCCTGAAACACCTTGAAAGGGGCCCTGTCCATTACTACACTGTTCTATTACCCTCCTGGCAGACGCTGCTCGCTCGCCTGCGATCCTTTCCTCTCCTCTCTCCTTTGCATAACCGCAGAGAGCATGTACACATGCGCGCACGCACACACACACACACACACACACACACACACACACACACACACACACACACACACACACACACACACACACACACACACACACACACACACACACACACACACACACACACACACACACACACACACACACACGCACACTCCTCTCCTCTCTTCTTTCCCTCGCACAACCGCAGAGGGCCTGCAATGTCATGTCACATCAAAACGCATGTTGAAAACTCTGTGTGGTGCGTTAGTGGTTTCGCTCCTAAATGCACGCTTGCAACATTTGTTACCCAGAGGTTTATTTGAACAGCATGACCACATGCGTGTTGCGTATACCGTACATGTGCTGTGGATGTTGGATTCTCGTCCAAGAAAGACTACATGCACGCACACACACACACACACACACACACAAACACACACACACACACACGTTTATGAGTGAGAGCCGGAGAATTAGAGGAACCGGAGCCTGTATACGCAGCCGAGGTCGTAATACACCAGCTACACACACACGCACACACGCACACTGTAATGTACCAGCCTAACCTCTTGTTTATATTAGCTGCAAACCAATTTCAACTGTACATTCCAGCTAGGTGAGCATATCTTGGCACAAATTTCGAATTTTTCAAAGCTTACAACGAAATCAGTGTCCATCCAGTCTTTTCGGGCCCATTCCTGCCATATGCGCAACAACATTTTTGCAACCAAAGTAATGATAGTTTTATTTAAACGCGTGTGCTCAGAGCTTTTCAATAATGTTTTACTGTAATATCGCTAAATGTGATACCAATTACCAGACACTGGGAGGGAGGTTTTTTCTCAAAGAGCAGAGCTCTTGGCTTTTTTGTAACTATGCAAAAAATTCCGGGTTTGCTGCATTTTGTTGTTTTTTTGCTCACCCCCCACCCAACCCCAAGTACCCCACCCCAACTCGCCCCCAACGCAGCACACCTGACCTCACCCTCGCTGCTCCTCCACTCCATTTTTCTGTTCGTGCCATACATGTGTGTGTGTGTGTGTGTGTGTGTGTGTGTGTGTGTGTGTGTGTGTGTGTGTGTGTGTGTGTGTGTGTGTGTGTGTGTGTGTGTGTGTGTGTGTGTGTGTGTGTGTGTGTGTGTGTGTGTGTGTGTGTGTGTGTGTGTGTGTGTGTGCGTCCGTGTGCGTGCCATACATGTGTTTCTCTTGACTGACTTCAGGGCCCCTTCTCCTCTACGCCATGATATTAGCAGAAAAGCATTATCAATCAACTAGTCTTCACCGTTGGCTTGGGTTTTAGGAACAAAACAAACAACACAAAAAAATGGTCAAAAAAGAAAAAAAAAGAGGGAGAGAAAAAAAATACATAAAACGCAGGCAAAATAAAACCTGGAGTCAAATGATGAATGCACACATGTGTAATTTCATGGATGAATTAGGAGCGTAGAGCAACAGCAGGAATAACATATTAGCGTGCCGTGCGCTACACCTGTTGTTGCCTGACGAGAAAGACCTGCGCTGCACGGGCCTCTGCACTTTGTTTTGGTTTTATTTTCTGCCGATGGTATCAGAGGTAGGTTTTTGGCAGCTCCTCCTAAAACTTTCTTTTCAAACAAAGAAAGAAAAATAAATAAATAAATGAATGAATAAATAAATAAATAAATAAATCGGGCTGAAAATCTGATGCACGACTCAAACGATATGAGAGGAGAGGAGATGAGATGAGATGAGAGGAGAGCAGTGGAGTGGAGTGGAGTGGAAAGGAGAGGAGAGGAGAAGAGAGGAGAGGGGATCACATTCAGAGAGGAGTGGAGAGATTAGGAAAGAGGAGAGGAGAGGAGAGGAGAGGAGAGGAGAGGAGAGGAGAGGAGAGGAGTTTGTTCCATCCTTCCCCGGCTGAATGGTTCATTAGCTATGGTGAATTCGAGTAGCCCAGAGGGTTTTTTTCTTTTATAGAGAGGCATCCGAGAGAGCAGAACTATGCGGAGGCCAGTCCATTCTTAAACCTCACGCTAAGAGTTCAACAGCAATTCTGACGTCATGATGCCTTTTTTAGACCCTTCTTCATGATTTTTATATATTTTCTTCTTGTCCTCCTTGTTCTTGTTCTTTTCTTGTTCTTCTTTTTCCTTTTCTTTCTTCTCCTCCTCCTCTTCTTCTTCTTCTTCTCTAAAAGCACACCTTGAGTAATACTGATGTGTGTGTGTGTGTGTGTGTGTGTGTGTGTGTGTGTGTGTGTGTGTGTGTGTGTGTGTGTGTGTGTGTGTGTGTGTGTGTGTGTGTGTGTGTGTGTGTGTGTGTGTGTGTGTGTGTTTGTGTGATGGTGGAATAGGCCACTGCTATATAACTACGCACACAGTAACAATAAGCGGTGTTAGTCCAACATTTAGAGAGTACTCTGAGACCAATTACACTCTAGAAGAAGTTGAATTAACTCAGTAATGCCTCTTTTCCACTGCCAATTTTCTGGTAGGCCTATACTAGCTCGTCATAGCGTGACTCGGCTGCAACTTTTTGCTTTTCAAATAGGCACGACACAGCTTAATCTTGAAGCAAAAAGTGGTGGCCGTGTCACGCTATGTCGAGCTGTAGGCCTACCAGAAAACTGGCAGTGGAAAAGAGGCATTAGATTTACATTAATTAGATTAAATTAACACTAAATTATTTACTAAAGGGTATGCTCGCTTTGCTTCAGACGAGACGAGACGAGACGAAAGGAGACGAGAGAAGCGAGCGAGAGGTGAGAAGTGAGGAAAGGGGGCGAGCGGCTCGGCTCATAACTCAGGAGATCAAGTGATCAGGCGATCAGGAGTGAGTCCGCATGCTCCGCACCGCTGAGCAATTTCATCCAGATGAGGGTAATCTCTCACCCACCGTCACCGCAAAATCAGCATGGAATTCACTTGAAAGCATCCCCCCACCTCCTCCACCGTACACCCTCACCTACACCCACTGTTCCCCACCACCTACACCAGCTCCAATCTACACCTCCTCCGCAAAATCAGCACGGAATTCACATGAAAGCATCCCTCCACCTCCTCCACCTCCCACCAACTACACATCCTCCACCACCTTCACCTCCTCCACCACCACCTCCACCTCCTCCACTGTACACCCTCACCTACAACCCCTGTTCCCCACCACCTACACCAGCTCCAACCTACACCTCCTCCGCAAAATCAGCATGGAATTCACATGAAAGCATCCCTCCACCTCCTCCACCTACCACCACCTCCACCCCGTATCACCTCCACCGCCTCCACCCTTCGCCTCCTCCGCAAAATCAGCTTGGAATTCACATGAAAGCATCCCTCCACCCTCTGCTTCTACCCTCCGCCACCTCCATCCTACACCTACTACCTTCCTCTGCAAAATCAGCATGGAATTCACACAAAAGCATCCCTCCACCTCCCCCACCACCTCCAACCTACACCTCCGCAAAAGCAGCATGGAATTCACATGAAAGCAATCCTCCACCACCTCCACCTCACCTCACCTACACCCTCTGCCTCCTCCCACCAGCTACACCCTCCACCTTCCTCACTCAACCCCCACCCTCCAGCTCCACCCTCCTCCTCCTCTTCTCCTCTTCTTCCTCCGGCCTTCGTCTCACCTGCCTGCCCTGTAGTCCAGCGGATTGGTGAATTGATCATGCACTTTTGAGTAAAAGCATGAAAATTGGTACACATATACCTCTTCCTATGCTTATTAATATAAGCGTTGGAGGCGTTGCGAAAAATGAAGAATTTTCAAGATGGCCGCCAAATCCAATATGGCCAACCCAAATTAATGAAACTACCTGACACGTTGTTGTAAAAGCATGAAAATTGGTACATATATCCTTCTTGATATGCTGATTAATATTAGTATTGGAAGTGTTGTGAAAAATTATGAATTTTCAAGATGGCCGCCAAATCCAATATGGCCAACCCATATTAACGAAACTACCTGACACTTTGTAGTAAAGGCCTGAAAATTGGTACACATGTCCTTCTTAATATGCTGATCAAAATTATCGTTGGAGGCGGCGTGAAAAATGCTGTATTTTCAAGATGGCCGCCAAATCTAGTATGGCCAACCCATATTAGTGAGAAACCATCATGCACTGCGTCATAAATGCCTGAAATTTGGTAAATACATACTCTATGATGTACCTATTAATATTAGAAATGGAATTGTTGCTTAAAACCAAAATTTGGCCACCAAATAAAATGGCCACCAAATGAAATATGGCCGACCCATAAAGGAATTGTATAGCAGATGAGTGAATCCATTATGCACGTAGTAATAGCATGAAAATGGTTACACGTTTCCTTCTTTTTCAGCTGATTAATATTAGATGTGAAAAACACAGAATTTTCAAAATGGCCGCCAAATCAAATATGGCCAACCCATATTAACTNCCGGGCACTTTNTGGTAAAAGCATGATAATTGGTAGCCTACAGTTACATTTTTATGTGCAGATTAATATTGGGAATGGAGGTATGAAAAAAGACAAATCAAACATGTTTGACCCATATTAGTGAAACCACCATGCACTTTGTAGCAGGAGCATGCAATCAGCACACATATACTTATTGATATGTATAATAATGTAGAAGGGTTCACGTGAGAAGTGCGTGCACGCACACAGACACACACACACACACACACAAGTAATAGTCCTAAAAAAGATTACTCTGGAAGTGATCCTAACATAGCCTAATTTCGAAACATCAAACCCTACCCTACTAATGTTATATATAGATATATAGATATGTAGTGTTACATATTGTGTTACAGTACATTAGTGAAACCAGGGCACAATTTGCCGCGAAAGCATGAAAACACATGTATCTTTTTATTGTATTAACATCATCAAAAAATAAAAAGAATTTTCAAGATGGCCCCACATCAAATATGGCCAACCCATAGATGTATAAATGGGCATAAAATATCCTATATTTATCTCAGTATAAATTTCTCTGTACTTGTAGTAGAAACATATTTGTAGTCTTTGATGAGTCAATAAATATTTTAGTCACATTTTCAATGGATTTGAGCCATTTATCATTGAAATAAATGTGCACAACCTTCACTTGTAGGTAACAAAACAAAATATTGTCCCCCCTCAACATGGAGGTTAAATCAAATCTCATCAACTTCACCTTGCATATGATGCATAGTTTGCATACCTTGAACTACAAATACAGAAATGGGGGTTCACCATAAGCCAAATCTTGCACACCATTATTATAGCCAAAAAATGAATCCTAATACTGTACAAGTAAACTTTCACTCAAGGTTACTCAAATGTACATACCCTGAGTTGACTTTGCACCAACTGTGCCATTCACCATTTATTCAAAGTTTGTGTGTATCTTTTAATTAGGCATTGTTGGCAGTTTGATTGATGTTGGCCATAGGATATACCACAGCCTGGGGAATCCCATGCTGCTTTGCACAATAGTTCTGATCTGAAAGACAGCATAGATTCCATCCCTCAGCAAAGTACTAGATCTTGGGCTCCATTCAGAGAGCAGGGAAGGGTGGAAAGCCGACGACTGCAGTTTGTTTGAAAAGATACAACTGACACGATTGGCTTTGGGCTATGTATGCCAAATGAAACATTCGTAACACCCAATTAACGGCCATGGGCAATTTTAAACCACACCTTTCCTATGAGAAATTGCATATGTAACCTTCAGAGTATCTCACTTGTGAGATCAACTGGTGTTAACCAGGCAAGACATACCCATACAAAATGCATGGGACAGGATTGCAGTTCGTTTGAAAACCTTGAAGTACAGCTAGAAGTAGTAATTAATTATTGGTTTCTTTTTTTAACCATGTCTTAACCATGTCCATGAATTGACAAATCAATTGAACTTTCTAGCAACCTTGAAATCTTGACCCTTTTGAATTTGTGGTCATGAGAGGCATATTAAACACAAGGCCTATGCAGTCGTCACTAACTGCTAGAGGTACTGTATATCCCACAATGTGCCTGGAGGATTAATTAATATGGGTTGGCTACATTTGATTTGGCGGCCATCTTGAAAATTCGGGTTTTATTTGCTATGCCTCCATTTCAAATATTAATCAGCATATCAAGAGGTAAATGTGTACCATTTTTCATGCATTTACCACAAAGTGGGTGTTAAATTCATCAATGGTTTCATTAATATGGGTTGGCCAGATTTGATTTGGCGGCCATTTTGAAAATTAAACTTTCTTGCAATGCCTCCATTTCTTTTATTAATCAGAATATAAAGAAGTAACTGGGCACCCATTTTCATGTTTTTACAACAAAGTATCAGGTAGCTTCATTAATATGGGTTGGCCATATTGGATGTGGCGGCCATCTTGAAAATACAGCATTTTTCGTGGCGCCTCCAACGATAACATTGATCAGCATATTAAGAAGGACATGTGTACCAATTTTCAGGCCAAAGTATCAACTACCTTTACTATCAGTAGTTTCCATTAATATGGGTTGGCCATATTGGATGTGGCGGCCATCTTGAAAATACAGCATTTTTCGCGGCGCCTCCAACGATAACATTGATCAGCATATTAAGAAGGACATGTGTACCAATTTTCAGGCCTTTACTACAAAGTATCAGGTAGTTTCATTAATATGGGTTGGCCATATTGGATTTGGCGGCCATCTTGAAAATTCATAATTTTTCGCTACGCCTCCAATGCTAATATTAATCAGCATATCAAGAAGGATATATGTACCAATTTTCATGCTTTTACAACAACGTGTCAGGTAGTTTAATTAATGTGGGTTGGCCATATTTGATTTGGCGGCCATCTTGAAAATTCTTCATTTTTCGCGACGCCTCCAACGCTAATATTAATCAGCATATGGAGAAGGATATGTGTACCAATTTTCATGCTTTTACTCAAAAGTGCATGATTAGGCCCTTTTGTGTGTCTAATCCGCCGGACTACTGGTGCTATTTCACTGCTTTCTCTACCTCCTCCACCTCCTCCTCCTCTTACCCCCAGCCAGTTGGCTCTGGCCTGCGTTACCTTCTACATCTCTGTATTTTACCCCCTGCTCTTCCTCCCTCTCCACCTCCTCCTGGCCCTCTTCCTCATCCTCCTCCTACGGCCGGTTAGTTCTGGCCTGTCTCCCCTGGTGCTGTTCCACTGGGCCCGGTTAGTTCTGGCCTTCCTTGGTGCTATTTCACTGAGTCCAGATGGTTCTGGTCCGCCTGCTTCCTCCTCCATCTTCGCCTATCACCCCCAGTCGATTGCTTCTGGCCTGTCCTGGTGCTGTTTCACTGGGCCCAGATGGTTCTGGCCCGACCGTCTCCCCTGGTGCTGTTCCACTGGGCCTATATGGTTCTGGACCGCCTGCTTCCTCCTCCATCTTCGCCTATTACCTCCAGCCGGTTGCTTCTGGCCTGTCCTGGTGCTGTTTCACTGGGCCCAGATGGTTCTGGCCCGACCGTCTCCCCTGGTGCTGCTTCACTGGGCCTAGATGGTTCTGGCCCGACCGTCTCCCCTGGTGCTGTTTCACTGGGCCTATATGGTTCTGGCCCACCTGCTTCCTCCTCCACCTTCGCCTATTTTCCCCAGCCGGTTGCTTCTGGCATGTCCTGGTGCTGTTTCACTGGGCCCAGATGGTTCTGGCCCGACCGTCTCCCCTGGTACTGTTTCACTGGGCCTAGATGGTTCTGGCCCTCCTGCCTCCTCCTCCATCATCGCCTATTATCTCCAGCCGGTTGCTTCTGGCCTGTCCTGGTACTGTTTCACTGGGCCTAGATGGTTCTGGCCCTCCTGCCTCCCCTGGTACTGTTTCATTGGGCCTAGATGGTTCTGGCCCGACTGCCTCCCCTGGTGCTGTTCCACTGGGTCCAGATTGCAGCAGTAAGGGAGGCGAGGCAGGTGCTGATCCCCTGAGACGTGCCAGAAACCTGGACTAGAGTTTGGAACTCTCCCTGCTTTTGTTCCTTGGCTCTCTTTCTTTTCATGTTTTCTTTCTTTCTTTTCATGTTTTCTTTCTTTCTTTCTTTCTTTCTTTCTTTCTTTCTTTCTTTCTTTCTTTCTTTCTGTCAGTCTCCTCCCTAACACTTTCTCAATCGCTTCAATTTTTTTTAACCAAATGTGATTTTTCTCTTTTGACATGTCTTTTCATTTTTTGCTCTCTACATCTCTGTCTCTCTCTCTCTCTCTCTCCAATTCACTTCTTTGCCACTTTCCTGAACACGTGACAACCCTTTCTTGCTCTCTTTCTCTTGTTCTCGTTCTACCCTTTTACGGAAAACATGATTTCTGTGCGATGATATCGATATTGTGATTGTAAATGTGCTTCAACAATGTGCTTCAACAACCACACATGTTTCCACAAGGTAACAACAACCTGTTCTGGAACCTGATGAAGTTCCTGCTAATCAATAACACCCTCTGAAGTCAAGCCAGTCGACCACAGGGCCGGCCTGGAAATCTTTTAGTGACTGAGCACAGTCTCAGTACATGCTCACAGTATTACGAATATTGTCAGAACATTCTCAGTATTCAGTTTAAAAGAGGTTCCGTAATATTCCATGGATGTTCCGTGGAAAAGCGTTCTGGATCCAGAATATTCCCACATTCCGAATGGATAAAGAGATTACATGACTCATGTGCAAACAGAATACTACCACCATTTCTTGCAAAACAACCCTTGTGAAAGCCTATCTGGGAAACGCTCATTGTCATTGCAACACAGCACTTCACACCACACAGTACTCACTGCACACAACGAAATAGAATTCATGCCTCACCCGTGTATGGGGGTGGACCCCGAAAGCGCCCAAGGGAGCAGTGTGACAGGGCGGTACCATACTCAGAGTACCTCAGTCTTGGAGGAGTATGGAGGAGAGCCGTGCTTAATAATTACTTCTCCCATCAACATGGCAGTTCGGGAGTCGAGGTGGCATCCTTTGGGCTACAAGTCTGACGCCCTAACCACTTACCCATGACTTCCCTGTTTCTGACCAGGAACCAGATGCACCCCTCTAGAAAAGGCTTTATTTTTCATTAGGATTGGTCATTTATTTTCATTAGGAAAAAATAATTTAAAACCTAATGATGACCGGCAGTCTTTCACTAGTAAGTAATTCACAAAGCCCATGAACGTGACACACAGCAGTTTTTATTTTGATGTTGAACTTGGGTGTATTGAGTGGCCAGGCTTCAGATCATTCCTAACGAAAACGAAAAGCTACAGTAAGGCAACAGTACATCGTGTCTCTTGTGCTTGCAAGTCAGACATAACTTTCCTCTCTCTGTTTCTCTGTCTCTCTGTCTGTCTCTCTCTCTGTGCGTCTGTATGTACGCGCCTGTGTGTGTGTGCGTGCCAGCGTGCGTGCGTGCGTGCGTGCGTGCGTGCGTGCGTGCGTGCGTGCGTACGTGTGTGTGTGTGTGTGTGTATGCACCTCCCACCTACATGATGTGTGTAGTACATGATGGTTAAGGTGACTCTGGACATTATGCAGGGAGAGAGTGAAAGAACTTGGAACAGACAACAGCATTAGAAAGACCCCAGTTCAGTGCCGCTACTAAGGTTTTGGAGGCCCCGAGCATAACTGGTCAGGAGCCCCCCCTCATAATTATTAATTAATAATAATGATAATAGTAATCTAGTAACTCATAAATATATAAACAGACAACAGCATTAGACAGACCCTTGTTCCTGTTCCTGCTCCCAGCTGGACACTAAGATTGCACTGGTGAACTTCAGTCAACAACATAACCGTGTTTTTGTATAAAAGTGTATGCCTGTGCTTGTAATATCTCTGCTCATAAGCATCTAGCCTGCCTATTTTGGAGAAGAGATGAAAATTAGCCATTGTGCTATAATCTGACACATTTACATGTGCATGTTCATTAATGTCCAATGTCCTGGAAAGTAAAAGATAAAATGCAAAAGTAAAAATTGAAGTATACTGTAGGTACATTCTACTGTTTCTCAAAGACCGGGTCGGGACCAAAGATTGGGTCGGGACCTACATATGGAGGTTGGGTGATTTTTTTGGGAGGTCACCTTGCATGTTTCTGTAGTTCAGAATTGTTCAACTAAAAATATTTCTTTATTTGGTAACTCTCTAAGAATTTCTATTGTCTTGGGTTACGGAGGCCCGGGATTTACAAAGTTTGGGTGCCCAGACTAAAAAAAAAATAGTTTGGGAAAACACTGACATAGTTGAAGATTTGTGCATATCCCAGGAAAAGGTGCAGGTCAAAGGCTGACTAGTAAGAAGTCAGCACACTTAAAATCCTTTCAAAAAATGTATTATTTCATGATGAGCCATGAAATAATAATAAAAAAAACAAAAAGTATCTGAAGTGTGAGACTTCTCACTACAAAAACACTGGCATATATAGTACATCTCCATCTCTATCCCCTTCTCATTTCGTGAGATTCCCTGGAGATTAGCTTCTCTCTCCTCTGCCGTAATTGTACGACGATGGCGACGACGCAAGAGCTGTTTCATAACAAAAGAAGTAGAAAGGTCTAGGGTTGGAGGGGAGGGACTGACGTCAGTGTTCAAAAAAAGCGTCCCTCTCTAAGAGCACTTTTCAAACAAAGGAATTAGGTGTTTGCACGGAGGTACCAAAGTTCTTTTCTACTTGTGCCACGTGCTCTGCTCATGTTACTTGCTGACAACCAAGGCCCTAAATTAACTTTTTTTTCACCACCAGGCAAGTGGCTTTTGACTTTAATCTTACTAGCCAAACACACATTTACTAATGGCTAAAAGTGGCTATAGGTTGGTCTTTTCCACCAGCCAAATTGATATTTCAGCATTTGGGCGGTTGCCTGATGTTGATATAAAGCCCTGCTTACAACACCGCCACAACCGGCAGTGCTACTCCTGCATACCCATCTTGCGTAGTAAAATTTTAAAGCGTGGCACCATCACATTTTGGAAAAATCAAGGCAAGGTGCTGCATACAGAGATTTCTTTTAATATTTCTGTAAACTGTAGTACTATGAACATGTGTGGCAGGATGTTTTATACTGGAAAAGGTCCTGGGATTTGTAGAACGAGGACTAGTCTGGCAGATTACAATACTCTAAATATAACACATTCTTGCAGTGTCAAGTCAGCGATGGTAGGATGGGATTGAAGTTGAGAGAGGAAGGAATGTTGTTTGTAGTTGAAACAAAGAAAGAAAATCAGTAAAACAGAGTATTGTGACGCAGACTGTCTAAGAAGAGAGATGGGTACATACATACATCATTACAAACTGTCCAAGACACCCAGAGAACTTAAAGGTGCTCTGTGTAATATTTTTAAAAGTTTATTTCAAGAATTAATGCTGCCCATTCACAAATCATACTTTTTCCATGAACACTGACCACCGCCATCAAATGTTAAGTATTCATTATGACTGGGAAATTACACTTCTCTTAAATGGAAAGGTGGGTCTTCTCCATATTCAGCTTAGTTTATCACCTTCATGAAAAAGATCAAATTTAGCAATAGGCAGTACGGTTTCAATGAGCAGCATAGTTGCAGTACCTAATCTGGCCACATGGCGCATCACCACCACCACCATCACCAACAAGGACACCATTTGGCCCAGCAACAATCAGTCCTCTCTCTCACACACACACACACAACTGGATGTAGACAGGAAAGTAAAGGCCATGGGAAGACAAATGCACTGACTCCTCCTGTGAAGAAAGAACAAGATCACCAGAACATGCCAAACCGTCGAGCCAAGGCACGGGGGAGGGGTACGTGGACCTTGGATGTGTCTTGGTTAGAAAGTGAGAGATTCACTCCCGCCATATTTCACGTGAGGCTACACTCGAGAATTGTCGACTAGACATCTGGCAACTACAATTGCATGCTTGAGGAGCAAACAAATTGTGGATTTACTGTCATGAGAAAGTTTAAAAAAAAAATGGTTTGTGCCACTTTAAGATGCTAAAACATTTTTATTTTTCAGACCTGGGTATTATTACTGCTCAGCTTTTCAAAAATACACAGGTTGGTTCAGAAACAGGCATTTGAGGTGGGACAGATGTAGACATGTCTTCAATAAAATGGGACAGATATAGACCATAGGTGCTGGAAAGGGGGATGCAATGGGATGTGCACCCCCACTTTTGGGTTCCCTAAATGAGGCTTTCGCAAACAAATGAGTGGAGTGCAGCAGCAGTAACATTGTTAAGAAATAAATAATGACGAAAAAATGCACCACCACTTAAAATCTCGTTCTGGTGCCTGTGATACAGACATGTCTTCAATAAAATGGCTTGAACTCGGATAGCACACCACGTTTGTGGGAGAGCTGCAAGTTTTTTATTTTGTAATGTGGTTTGTGCGTTGCACACACACACATATGCACACACACACACACACACACACACACACACACACACACACACACACACACACACACACACACACACGCACACGCACACGCACACGCACACGCACACACACACACGTTTCTCTTTTACAATGTTCACACTCAGCTATGGGATGTCTTTTATCCCTGCAAGAATACAACACAGTAGTGTTCTAACGATGTCAAACACAAGGCGGGCACAGTCCTACGGTATCATAATGCTCTAACAATGTAAACTTCAAGTGTCTGATACTTGGGCAGATGCAAATAACCAATTGAATGAACACTGGCAACTGCTGAAACAGTGAGTTGTTGTATCACCATTTAACCACATAGTATTGCCACATAGCCTATCTACCAGCCTGAGAGAAACAAACCCAATGTCCCCCATTTGGAGAATTGCCTAGTCAAATGCTGATCTTCTGGAAAAGGGACAGTAGTCTTCAATAAGCTATAGTCATTCAATTTCCTTGGTCAAACAGACGTTAACAACCACCCTGAACAGTAGATTCCCATTTCTCACTATTGTAGTATGATGTATGTAGGCTTCATCTTCCAGAAAAAAAGTTCAGTTACAAGCAACTGGTCGACAAGCAGGGCTGCCACTAGACACAAGCAGAGTACGAAGAGTGCTTAGGACACCAACCAGTGCTTGGGGCACCAACCACTTTGGCCCAAAAATGTGGGCATCTCCAATAGAGATTGACTTAAAACTGTAATGAAAAAAATATTGAATTACATTTCTTTTTGACTGACTACCGTCCGTGGGCAATGTGCTGTACCCCCTCACCACTCTGTATGTCATGGTTATGTGTTTAAAGGGACACTGTGCAGGAAATGGTCAAAAAGGATACTGCAACTATGCTGCTCATTGAAACTAGGCTCCCTATTGCCAAATTTGATCTTTACATGAAAGTTTACTAAGTAATAAACAAATATTTTCTAGTATGGTCCAAGTACAGTCCTTTTTGCAGCTAAAAATGGCTATGTTGGGAAATTCAAAATGGCGGACCATGGAGAAGATCCCCCTTTTCATGTATGAAAAGTGCAATTTTCCAGTCATAATGAATACTTAGAATTTTATGGTGGTGGTAAGTATTCATGAAAAAAGGTAACAGTAGTGAATGGGCAGCATGAATTCTGGAAATAAACAACTAAAAATCTCACACAGTGTCCCTTTAAGCTCATTTAAAACCAGACCTGCTTAAAGTATTGCATCACTGACGGGAAGTGATAGGGATAGATTCATGGGAGCTATTGGGTAGGGATATGGTCTTAAGATCTTGGGGTTGCAACTTGCTAGTTGTAGGGAGAGGTAAGGGTGGGAATCAAACTTGTATTCCAACCCTTACCTCTCCCTACAACTCCATCCATGGCTGAAGTGCCCATGAGCAAGGCCCCTAACGCCATGTTGCTCCAGGGACTGTAACCAATACCCTGTAAAGTAATTGTAAGTCCCTTTGGATAAATGTGTCTGCTAAGTGTAATGTAATGTAATGGGAAACTCCCATCCTCTATTAGGTGACTAAACAGAATCCTAATGCGACTTGAAATGAGATGCTGACCATTGTGAATAAATAAGCACAAGTCAGTTTCACCACCAGTTTCATCATCATAATCCACAAGTGAGAAGACCGTGCCAAACATAGTCAGTATCCAGGCCTTTCCCAGTGGGCCTGGACTGGTAATCTGTCATACAGGGCATTTCCTAATGGGCCTGGACTGGTAATCTGGCATACAAGGCATTTCCCAGTGGGCCTGGATTGATAATCTGGCATACAAGGCATTTCCCAATGGGCCTAGACTGGTAATCTGGCACACATGGCCATTTCACAGTGGGTCTGGACTAGCAATCTGTCATGCAGGGCATTTCCCAGTGGACCTGGACTAGCAATCTGTCATGCACCTGGGGCTTCCTAACCAAAACTTGGCTTGCAAACATTATAATAAGGCCAAAACAAAACTAAATTAATACAAATGTACATGTTTTGGTCCCCATGTAAAGGCATTAAGATATTTATTAGTGTCTCAAGCAATACTCATTTTTAATTAATCACTTCAATCTTTTCTCAGTGCGTATACACATAGACGTTTGGGTTGGGGGTGCGCGGCTTGTCTTTGGCACAGGTAAGGGGGTGCTTTAAAGGGACACTGTGTGAGATTTTTAGTTGTTTATTTCCAGAATTCATGCTGCCATTCACTAATGTTACCTTTTTCATGAATACTTACCACCAGCATCAAATTCTAAGTATTCGTATGACTGGAAAAATTGCACTTTTCATACATGAAAAGGGGGATCTTCTCCATGGGCCGCCATTTTGAATTTCCAAAAATAGCCATTTTTAGCTGCAAAAATGACTGTACTTGGACCATACTAGAAAATATTTGTTTATTACTCAGTAAACTTTCATGTAAAGATCAAATTTGGCAATAGGCAGCCCAGTTTCAATGAGCAGCATAGTTGCAGTACCTTTTTTGACCATTTCCTGCACAGTGTCCCTTTAAGACAAAAGGTTAAGAACCACTGTTCTAAAGGATGAGTCAGTGTGGAGTCCAAGCCTATGATGGCATCCCCACTCACTGCATCATTCCAAACCCTGAAACACTGCAGTCCGTTTGCACCATCATCCCTTCTTCAGGCACACACACACACACACACAAACACACATACACATGCACGCACGCACGCACGCACGCACGTACACACACACACACACACACACACACACACACACGCACACGCACACGCACACACACATATACACACAAACATTTTATGTACTTTATTTGAGTCCGCATTACAAGTTGATATTAATAGGAACCAAATATGATGACACACACACACACATAAACACGCACATGCACGCACGCACGCGCACACACACACACACACACACACACACACACACACACACACACACACACACACACACACACACACACACACACACCCACAGACAGACAGACAAACACACACACACACACACACACACACACACACAGAGGACTGAAAAATATATAAATAAATTCAAAAGACGCAGGATGGCTTAACCCTGGAAGACTCAAGTTTGTGTTCATGTGCCTCTTCAATTACTCTCAGCCAACCGCTACCAGCACCACCACATGACATCATGGAAAAGCTCCGTCCTCTCCTCAAAGTGAAGTGGGAACCGCTCTATTTCTCTCTCTCTCTCTCTCTCTCTCTCTCTCTCTCTCTCTCTCTCTCTCTCTCTCTCTCTCTCTCTCTCTCTCTCTCTCTCTCTCTCTCTCTCTCTATATATATATATATATATATCTCACTTACATACACACACACTCTCTCTCTCTGTCTCTCTCTCTCACACACACACACCCTCTCTCTGTCGCTCTCTCTCTCTTTCTCTCTCCCTATCGCTTTCTCTCTCACACACACACAGACTCTGTCTCTCTCTCTCTCTCTCTCTCTCTCTCTCTCTCTCTCTCTCTCTCTCTCTCTCTCTCTCTCTCTCTCTCTCTCTCTCTCACACACACACACACACACTCCCTCTCTCTGTTGCTCTCTCTCTCTCTCTCTCTGTTGCTCTCTGTTGCTCTCTCTCTCTCTCTCTCTCTCTCTCTCTCTCTCTCTCTCTCTCTCTCTCTCTCTCTCTCTCTGTGTGTGCTGTGAACCGGCTAGCCCAGGGAACTGTCCGCGTGTTCTAAAAATATAAGGTTCTATCGCAGGATTCCACAAATACTTGCATCCCCTTTCGACCTTGTGATTCGAGTGGCATTTAAACCGGTTTGATTAGACTGCTAAAGTCGAACAGCAGAGCGGAGCAGAGTAGCAATATTTCAGCGGGGATTAACCATCAGCTGGTTTTAATAAAACGTTCAAACGAGTGTGTTTTATCTGGCCCAGGGAATCGCCTTGGCCCGTGTTGTGTTTTTGCATACTTACCTATTTACCAGGTATGTACATTGGCACACGTCAAGGCCGCAAGACAGTGGCCTATCTTGAGCTTTCGAGAAAACACACGAAGAATCCCATCCCAATATCATTCAAATCTTTTTTCTTCTCTTAGCGTTTTTAAAGCCTGGCTTAGCCAGCCCTGATTTATGTTCGTAGTTCAGGTCTCTTACATTTAATGATTTGTACGTACAGCAAAGCACAGGTTTGGTCATTAGTTTGATTGTATCAGATACTGTAACCCATTGGACAAAAGATCATTAGATACAGATTTACACTGCTTTGCAATCAACCTTTATGGGGGGGACGATGCCTGTTCCCGCACCTAAACCCAAACCGGCTGACATGTGTTCATGCCAAGAATCTGCATGTTCGCGAACCAGAGAGTTGGTTGGCAATGCAGAGCTAAAAAAAAATCTTGTTTCTTTCTGCGAACCTTGACGACAATGTGGACATCAGCAGCTTCAACTGGTAGGCATACCTGTCAGTGACTGGTGTGCAATTAGCCACTAGAGTATCTGGCTACAGTGTTGACAGACAGTAGAAAAGTCTTTCTTGAGGAGCTGGCGTCTTGTGCAAATGTTAAAGAAAATAAAGAGAATGCCGCATACTCTGCTCCAGGTTTTAATGTTGAAGTGACACTTTGGCCGCCTTGGCCCGAAAAGACACTTCAACATTAAAAAATGGAGCAGAGTGTGCAACATTCCCTTTATTTTATTTTAACAGTAAGTTGCTGTAAAACAGTGAGTCTCTGGCTACAGTGTTGATAATAACTTACTGTAAAAATGTGAGAAGTCTAACAATGTGAACAGTCACACTTACAGCTCCTGCTCTCCTTGTGAGGGGCTCTCCGCAGGGCCGCGTGTGTGTGTGCTGGGGCTGGCCTGGTGGCATGGCGGGCCTTAGCAGGGGGAGGACGTGGTGTGCCTTCAGGAGGAAGTGGTGTGCGTTCAGGAGTCTTCTCTGTGGTTTTCACATTCATTTCCCTTGACCACCACCTCCACACTTCCCTTCAGATACCCCTGCAGAGAACACACACACACAGAGATTCAGAGAGAGAGAGAGACAGAGAGAGAGAGAGAGAGAGAGAGAGAGAGAGAGAGAGAGAGAGAGAGAGAGAGAGAGAGAGAGAGAGAGAGAGAGAGAGACATTTTAATAACTTAATTATTATTATTTATTTATTATTATCATTTTAACATTATTTGTACAGCACAAATTATACAAGGCATACTGCTCATTGAGCTTCAAGTTTGATTAAACAATAAATAAATTGATTTAAAAACGGCAAACATTTGACGAGAGTTAAGGAAGAGAGAGAGATAGAGACAAAGAGAGAGGCAGACAGACAGACAAAGAGAAAAACAAAGACAAAGAAAAAGACAGAGTCAGAGTCGACAGAGACAGAGAGAGAGAGCGAGAGAGAGAAAGTGATAAAGGGATAGTGGAACGGCAGAGTTGGAGATGAAAAGAGAAAAACAGAGAGACAAAAGAGGTGGGGATGAGGAGAACACAAAGAGAAGTCCGAGAGATTTGAGCAGAGACTGATCTACGATGGATCATATTTTTTTATTATCTGCGCTTCGGTCACAGACGACTGTGCGGTCACGCCAGCAGAGCAGAAGCCGTCAGATTTAGAGAGACATAAAAGCACACCACAGAACAAAGAGGAGAGATGTTTCACTTTTTTTTCTTGGAAAGCCCTTTTCAAGTGCATGTACCAGAGATATTACAATCACCAGAGTGGCGTGTGTTTATTTACAAAAGCCTAAGCCCGGTTGAAAGCGCACAAATGCTTCTTCCATTCGAGCACGTCACACAACGCATTCGTCTCCAGAAATTACAAAGAGCAGACCTATAACGTGACTACCTCTGTCCCTCTCTCTCTTTCTGTTATTCTCTGCCCCCCCCCCCCTCTCTCTCTTTCTGTGTCTCTGAGTCAGACTCTGCCTCTCACAGTGTCTGACTGTCTTTCAGTCTTTCTCTGCCTCTCTCGCACCTTTCTTTCTGGCTCTCTCATTCTCTCTCTCTCTCTTGCATTCTCTAAGTGTCTCACGATCTTGGCCTTTCTCATCAATTTCTCTGTCAGTCTTATTATCTCTCTATTTCTCTCTTTCTCTCTCCCTCTCTCTCTCTCTCTCTCTCTCTCTCTCTCAGTCTGTAAATATTAAACATACACAGGCCCTCCCGTCTGGCAATTCCAGTAGCTGAGTGTGAGTCCCTGCTATGTGTCGTTGGTGAAAAATGAGACCCTTCCTCGCTCGCACACTCGCCTTCCTTCTGCTGCTGCTACTGCTCGGGCCTGGACTGGTAATCTGTCATACAGGGCATTTCCCAGTGGGCCTGGACTGGTAATCTGGCAAACAGTGCATTTCCTAATGGTCCTGGACTGGTAATCTGGCATACAGGCCATTTCCTAATAGTCCTGGACTGGTAATCTGGCATACAGGCCATTTCCCAGTAAACCTGGACTGGTAATCTGGTATACAGGGCATTTCTCAGTGGGCCAATGGTCCTCAGAGGCTGATTTTTTTAGGGGGGGTATTTTTGTATTTTCTTCGACACCAGCTCACAATTAGTAGCCTGGCTCTTGACTGACCTTTGTAGTTCAGCACCACAGCTCTGCTGTGAGATCCAAAAGGTTGCAAGGTTCCAAAAGACTTAGAGCAGGCCTATTCCACTTGCAGCCTGAGGGCCTCATGCGGCCCAGACGCGGCCCCCAACTGTAGCAGTATACATTTCAGTTGTCATACTGCAGTACAGCACATGATTTTCTTGGGTTTCTCCTGTTTGTCTTATACATTCACATTCAATGTGGTATTAGGTCAGAAGAACATGTTAAAAAAATAGTTTGTGACCAACTGATTTGAAGTGTTAGTGATGGCTGAAAATGTGCGGGTCGACTTATTGGTTTCTGAAAATGTGGCCCAGATGAAATTCTAATTTAATAGCCCTGACTTGGAGGGTTAGTGAGGTTGTTACAGAGCCTTTGTTGTAGGGAGGGGGTGGTGGATTGTCTTCCAAGAACTTGCCAATACAGCTGTTTAAAATGCAATTTTAACACAAGTGAAAACATACATAGACCAATTAACAAAGTGTTTTTTTGTTTGCAGCTCGGAGATTTGTGCTTCAGGGCCCCTTTGTCTCTTGGGCCCCGCGGTCTGGGCCGGGTAGGTCTGTGCATTAATCCGTCCATGGGCGCTGTTCTAGTACATCATATGCAGAAACACAAACACACACACACACACACACACACACACACACACACACACACACACACACACACACACACACACACACACACACACACACACACACACACACACACACACACACCCACAGACAGACAGACAGACAGACAGACAGACACACACACACACACACAGACAGACAGACAGACAGACACACACACACACACACACACACACACACACACGCACACACACACGCGCACGCACACACACACACACACACACACACACACACACACACACACACACACACACACACACACTCTTCCACACACACGCATACACACATGTGCAGCAGAAACACACATAGGGCACCACAAACACACAGCTCTGTTTTCTTTAATAAACCCTGTTTTGAAAACCACTTAGATGTTTGAAGGACATTAATTCCCAGCAGCAGACTCATGTCATGTCCCATAAATATAGGGCTGTTATTAAAGCCACGCTGCCAATATAGTGTTGCACACAGCAGAGAGGAGAAGAGGAGAGATGGAGAGACGGAGAGAAGGAGAGACGGAGAGACGGAGATACGGAGAGACAGAAGCACCTACTAAAAATCAGGGCAGGGGGACGAGAGAGAGAGAGAGAGAGAGAGAGAGAGAGAAGCACCTACTAAACATATCAGGGCAGGGGAATGAGAGAGAGAGAGAGAGAGAGAGAGAGAGAGAGAGAGAGAGAGAGAAGGAGAGAGGGGGGGGGAGAGAGAGAGAGAGAGAGAGAGAGAGAGAGAGAGAGAGAGAGAGAGAGAGAGAGAGAGAGAGAGAGAGAGAGAGAGAAGCACAACACTGATTCTTGAAAGTTTGGCAAAAACATGTCCCTGCAGTAAAATATTAATTCTGTTGAAAATCAACTAAATTTTCACAAACAAAATGAACCCAGGTAATGGCCAAGGGGTCTGTCACACGAATACACAGTTGTTTGAAATATTTAAGTGTAATTTTATTACTTTTCATGGCTATAAACCTGTCCACACCCTGTAAAGGACTGGCATCATCATTTCAATTGACTTAAAATACAAAAATCACTAACAGAATTGAACAATATCACCATGATGTGGAAGACCATATTAAAGTGGTTCTACAGATGTGCACATAGTGGATGTAAAACAATATTTACTATTATTTACTGATTGCTCAAAATGTGTCCAGCATATTGGTCACCACCGTCAGATTTTTTCTAAAAGACAATAAAATCAGGTATGCACAAGGTAATTTTCATTACTGAGGACCCCTTTTCAAACCTTCAGCTCTACTGCCTACTTCACCATCACTGAAGCTCCTGTAAGTTTATTATTTTGTCCTCAATTTGTTAATTTGTTTGGACACTGGTACTGTCCCAACCATAAACTGTCAACACCGTCGGGGGTTTTAATAGTATTGTATTACATTAATGTTAATAAATATAATTTTTTTCAGAAAAGGTATGAAGCACCCAAGAAACAGAGCGAAAATTAAATGGCTAATGTGAACAAACAATGCATAATATTTAAAAGAGTGGTTTTTTGTCTCACACCGTCAGATGTCACCACCGTCAGATTTAGTTCTGCTCATCATGTTGTTCCATATTTTACTAAATTGTGCTGGTTAATGAAACATTACTAGGCATGTTAGTAATAATTGTGATCCAAAATGATACTCTAGCCACCACTGAGGTGCATTTGGAGGGTTTTTTTGTCAGAAAACCTGACGGTGGTGACATCTGATGGAGTTCACCAAAAAACACGTTTTACGTGTTTTTGACATGTTTTAAGAATATGCATACAATAAGTGTCTACAGTTATGTTGAATTGTTAAAGTAATTCACTTTAATACAGTAAACATGTGTTTTTACTTCTAATTCTGTCTGCCGCTGTTGACAAAACAAGAAAGAGCCCATTTTATGAAAAATGTTAAACAGGAGCTTGGCCAATGCATTCACTGCACAGCCAAGACCTACATCTATGATAATACACCTCTATATTTTGGATTTGAACAACTTAAAAGCTGTTTTTACCACATTTTCAACAACCAGTGGCTTACTTCCTAGATAATCTAACTAATGAAGTAAAAAGACATGATCATACTGTGCACACACAAAAATAAAGTGTTTATGCAAGATGCCATTGACTTGAGAGGGCTATTTATTTTGCTAAATGCAGGTACTAATTAGGCCACTTTCACTACTCTCAGATTACTGTCACCACCGTCAGTTCTTAAGTCACCACCGTAAGAAGGAGTTTTGGACATTTTAAAGGAATGTGCTTACAACATTTTCCTTAGGAGTTGTTGAAATATCAAAGTAATAGCCAATTTAAGCCTACACGAATATTTGTGAAATTACAAAAAATTGTTTGTTGTATTTAGGCGTTAAGTAAGCATCGTTTGACGGTACATATTTTAAAATTAGAACACATGAAACAGTATTAAAATAGAACAAAAGTGAATTTTCAACA
>NC_085873.1:20182760-20212760 GCF_034702125.1 Engraulis encrasicolus
GCTTTCATGCCTGGAGCTAGAATGGCCCTTGACAATTTATACTCAGGTGACAGGCAGCCCAAAGCGCATAGGGCCCACAGGGGACGACAGGAGAGGAGAGAGGAGACACCGTTATAAAAAAAATGTGTGTGTGGGTTTCCTTTGCACGCCGTACATGAGTGCATTTGGCTGAGATTCATACCGCAGGTGACGGGCAGACTAATACATAAGGAATCCAGGAGAGGACTGGAGAGGACTGGAGAGGAGAGGAGAGGAGAGGAGAGGAGAGGAGGAGAGAGGAGAAGAGAGGAGAGGAGAGGAGATGAGAGTAGAGGAGAGGAGATGAGAGCAGAGGAGGGGAGAGGAGAGGAGAGGAGAGGAGAGGAAAAGAGAGGAGGAGAGGAGAGGAGAGGAGACGAGACGAGACGAGACGAGACGAGAGGAGAGGAGAGAGGACAACATGAAAACGTATGCGTGGGTTTCCTTAGGCACAGCGTAGCGTACTCCATCCACGTGCGCATTTGGCTGAAGTTGTGGAGAGGTGGAAGGAAGCTGAATGAGACTGACGAAGCCACCCAGGACGGTGAAGGAAAGGGGGGGAAGAGGAAAGGGGGATAAAACAACAAATGGGACGAGGGGGGGAGGCCATCTTCAAACGGCCGAGGGCTGAAGGCTGAGGAGTGAGATCAGCCTGGCTGAGATAGCATCTCCACTTTAAAACCCAGCAATGTGTCGCAGGCAAGACGAGGGTGGGGGGGTTGGGGGGGGAGGGCGGGTGAGGGGGCCCAATTACGTAAAGAGAACAACAAATACAATAAAAAAGCACCAGTGAGCGCCAGCCAACCGCAACACAGCCCCTCCGGCTTCTTCTGTTATCGCCCAATAGCATCAATGGTGCAAAAAGCTTATCAGGTCTTGCTGAAACCCCCTTCAGCCACCCACAGCATCTTCACTACTGCCATCAACTCGACCATCAGCATCAGGGAGGCCGACAGGGGTGGATAAAGGGGTCCCTTGGGAGAGAGGGGGCCCAGAACGGGATCCTCATCACATTGCATTGATTGGGTTTGGGGCCCTTTTAGATGTGTTTGTCCCAGGCCCAGACAAAGCTGTCAACGGCCCTGATCAGCATCTATACCTCCCCCTAAACAACTGAGCCGTATCGCAACTCCACTATCTCACTCTAATCAACTGAGCTGAATCGTAACACCACTTTCTCCCCTTTAAGATGCGTTGAGATGTTTCTCTCACAATAAACAACTGAGCTGAATCGTAACATCACTTTTTCCCTCTTAGGATGCGTTGAGATGTCATTCTCACAATAAACAACTGAGCTGTATCGTCTCGGTATTTATTTAAGTGTGTACAAAGTATCTTGTGACTGCTGCTTTGCCCCCCTATAAAGACAAGACTGGTGACTTTGTTTATTTGGCTGACACTGACCATCATGACAGCCATGCATATACGCTTTAACCCATTGATGCCTGATGTTGCGTTGCGCAACATTGGTCCTGGCGTCTGGAGCTGCATTCAGGCTCATGAGATTTGAGACAACTTTATTAAAAATCTCTGTTTGTCTCAAATCTCTATTTGTTTGAGATGAATGAACACATTCTAATGAAAGAGTATGGTCTTAGCATTTAAATGCATTTCAGTGCATATGTTTATGTGCTTCAGAAGCTGAGATATTTAGGTTTTTATAGACTGAGGACAGCTTATCTTAAAAAGGGCTCAGGCATTCAGCACCCTTTATTGCAGGTGCCTTACCGCAGAGATACACCAGCGGCGATCTGAGCGAGTCGAGCGACGGAAGTAATTGACTTTGTATTGAGTCGAGAGACAAAAGCGATTCTGGAGACTAGAGCGATTTGCGCGCCGAGCGCGACAATTTGAAGTTGAAATCTTTTCAACTTTTTATGACGCGGTTCGGCGACAAGCCGCGACAGCCAATGACTGTATAGAGGTCAGTGACCACAGCCAATGGGAATGCTTGAATGCTTTGCCTTCTGCCTGTACGGACATACTCTAGTCTCCTCAGTCTCTCGTATCGCTTGCTGCTACACTCTGTCGCTTGAGTCGCGTCGCCGCTGGTGTATCTCTGCGGTTAGGCGTCAATGGGTTAACGGCCACGGCTCTGTATCGCCAATGGAACTCGCAGCAGCCAAATACACTAGTGACAGGTAGAGGTGCACGAAGTACGCACGTAGCCTCTTACTGCAGATGGAGTCGCCAGCGGGCCTATTCACTACTTGCGGAAAATACTCAACTACGTCATAACAGCATCGCTATGACATTAAAGAGAGCCTTAAATAACAGATGAAGACATGGCCATTGCAATTTTGGTGACAGTAACGTTATAACATGGGCTCTGCGCACAAGTACATAATTCAGTTGAGGTACAAAGCATAATGTTTCCTTTGAAAATGTGCACATAGTTACGTGTAATGTAAAAAGTGTAAAGAAAAAAAAGAAAAAAATAATAATAAGTAACTGTGCTGTGCCGTGCTGTATACTGTGCTCTGCTGTGGTGTGCTGTGTTAGACTGCATTACACTGTGCTGTACTACGCTGCGCTGCGCTGTACAAATGCTGTGTGGTTAGCTTGTCCAAATATACTGTACATGCCCTCGCCACATGTCTGACTTTGAAGCGACCTTGTCGTGTGGCAGGTTATAGTTTAGATTTGGTGGCTAACGCTGAAGAGTGTTTGCCTATTTTAAAACGCACTCTGTGGTTTGAATGAAGAGAGCCATCTGAAACGTGGGGTGTGTGTGTGTGTGTGTGTGTGTGTGGGGGGGGGGGTGTTGGGGGAGGTGAACGTCAAGGCTGTGGTCAGAGTAAAGTCAGTGCCAAAGAGGATGCAGACATAAGTAGAAAGCCGCCCTTTTTTCTGCATAAACGAGCTAGCGGTGTGGTTTTGTTGGTGGATTGTTTTCTTTCCTCTTGTCATTTTTCTTATTTTTTTATTTTATCACTGTTATTTTTTTTCCCCCTACCCGTCTCATTTTCATTTCCTCTTTGCTACTTCTTTATTTGTTCCTTGTCCTTTAGTGGGGTTTTTAAATCTCCATTCGTACAGTTTATTCTGTTCTTTCACTCTCGTTCTCTTTCGTTCTCTCTCTCGCTCTCTCTCTCTCTCTCTCTCTCTCTCTCTCTCTCTCTCTCTCTCAAGGGCTGACCACCAGTCGAGTTGACGGTGTGCCAAATTTATGGGAGGTTTCCTCCACGTTCATTATTATTATTTATCTTGGGGTCAGTCCAGGACTTCCAGGGATGCAGCGTTTGACTTTTTGTTGGAATTAGCACAGGGTTCCGTCTCTCCTTCCCTCCCTCCCTATCCAATACCCCCTCTCTATCTCTCTTCCTCCCTATTTCCCTAACTTGTACTGTCTTTTACTCTCTCTCTCTCTCTTCCTCCCCATTTCCCTGACTCGTACTGTCTATTTCTCTCTCTCTCTCTCTCTCATCTCTCTCCTTCCCTCCCTCCCTAGTGTATGTTACTCTCTCCATCTCTCTTTTGCTCCTTCTCTCTCCTTCTCTCCCTCTCTCTCTCCCTCTCTCAAGACTTTCTCTCTCTCTCTGTCTCCCTCTCCGTCTCTCCCTCTCTCCCTCTCTGGCCTTGTAATTACCGACTTCATTCAAGCATTTTACAGCCTGATTGCAACAGCCTCGCTAACGTTTCGTTCAGCCCAAGCTTCCTTTTCCGTGCCGTGTCAGAAACGAACATGAACAAGACCAGCGGAACAGTCAAGACAGATGGGACCTTGACACACACACACATATGCTCACACACACATGCACGCACACACACACAGACAGACATACACACACATACACACACACGCACACGCTCACGCACACGCACAAACACACACACACGGCCACACACACTAGCACACACACACGCACACTCACACATACATGAAACGGAGCAGAGAATGTTTCTGTGCTCAATATCTGTGTTCCAGGCAACAAATTATGTTCAAGACAAGACAACAAGGTGGAAAATTACAAAAACAAAGAGAAGAGAAGAAAAAAAACGAAAGGAGTAAGAAAAAGCACAAAAGTCCAGGGGAATGTAAACCGTCGCTTCAGGAGAGGTGATAGTAACGCACTCAAGACAGATGACACACACACACAGGAGAGGGGATAGAAATGCAGTGTGTGTGTGTGTGTGTGTGTGTGTGTGTGTGTGTGTGTCGTCTGAGACCTGCAATATGCTATAAAGCAGACTGCAGGAGGCGAGCCTTGCGGTGTACAAGCTCTAGATACCTGCCACTCCATCATGTAAATGCACCAGGCAAACAGTACAAAACAAAACACAGCATACCTCTATGAAAGAAGTCAGAGGAAAGTATGCCGAAATGCATGCACGTGTGTGTGTGTGTGTGCGTGTTCGTGTGTGAGCGTGTGTGTGTGTTTGTGTGTGTGTGTGTGTATTTGTGTGTGTGTTTGTGTGTGTGTGTGTTTGTGTTTGTGTGTGTGCACGTGCGTGCGTGTGTGCATATACATGTTTTGTGTGCGCGCGTGCATATGTGTGTGTATGCCTAAATGCACAAATACAAAACGTGACGAAGAATCATCAGCAATCAAGAGCACAGACGGCCCGACAACAACCTGTAATAAACAGACACTTTTAAACACAGGATTTTGTCAGGATTGAGGGCTTTTTGCCATTCTATAATAAACAATAGGCACGACTATATTGAAAATATTTACTTAATTCTCCAAAGTGACTTATGGCACCACTGGCTACTAAACAGAATGTCATGTGTGTTATGGCGTCAGGTGCCACTGGTTGTGTAAATATTCCCTCAGGGCTGCTCTGGTAATCTGGCATACGGGGCGTTTTCCCGGTGGAGCTGGCTGCTTCTTCACAGGGGCAGATGCTGTCCTGCGCCTGTAGTAGAGCGGCTACAGGAAAAATCGTGCAAATTATGATACAAGCGTGAAATTCGGCAAGTATGTGCTCAAGACCCATACGATCAAATCTACCCGATTGGCCACTTGAAATGGCGGCCATTTTCCAAGATGGCCGCCAAAAAAGACCCCAGAAATGGATTTATTGCATAGAATTGACCTAGAAAATTATGATACAAGCATGAAATTCAACATGTATGTGCTCAAGAACAATATGATCAGATCTACCTGATTGGCCACTTGAAATGGCGGCCATTTTCCAAGATGGCCGCCAAAAAAGACACCAGAAATTGATTTATTGCATGTAATTGACCTTGTAAATTATGATACAAGTATGAAATTCAACATATATGTGCTCAAGACCAATACAATCAAATCTACCTGATTGGCCACTTCAAATGGCGGCCATTTTCCAAGATGGCTGCCAAAAAAGACCCCAGAAATAGATTTATTGCATAGAATTGACCTAGAAAATGATGATACAGGCATGAAATTCAACATGTATGTGCTTAAGACCAATACGGTCAAATCTACCTGATTGGCCACTTGAAATGGTGGCCATTTTCCAAGATGGCCGCCAAAAAAAGACCCCAGAAAGTGATTTATTGCATAAAATTGACCTACAAAAGTATGATACAAGCATGAAATTCAACATGTATGTGCTTAAGACCAATACGATCAAATCTATCTGATTTGCCATTTGCAATGGTGGCAATTTTCCAAAATGGCCACCATGAAAGAATCTAAAAATGGATTTGTTGCACAGAATTGAGAAAGGAAATTATGATACAAGCACAACCAAGAAATTTGGCAGTTATGTGCTTAAGACCAACTCAATACATTCCAAGTAATTTTCCAGTTTAAATGACGGCGATTTTCCAAGATGGCCGCCAAAAAATACCATAGAAATGGATTTGTTGCACAGGATTGATCAAGCAAGTTATTATACAAGCATCAATTTTGGCATGAATGTGCAAAAAAAAAACAACAATACAATCAAATCTTCCTGACTCGCCACTTGAAATGGAAGCCATTTTATAATATGGCCACAAAAAGGCTGAATTTAGCCCAAAGGTGAGCAAAAAAATGATGATACAAGTATGTAAGTTTGTGTGTTTGTGCTTAAGAGCAATAGGCCTATAATCAAATCCACTCATTTGCATTTTAAAGATGGCCATCAAAGAAGACACTAGAACTTCATTAATTGCAATTAATCTAGCAGATGTGGCCCAAATCAATGTTAACATTCACTGTTTGAATTTCCAATGATTTCATCATAGAAGGAAATACAATCAAGCAAAAAGGCACATAACTATAGGCTACCAAGGGTAACCCCGGCTCTCTGAGGCATATGAACCAGACATCTCACTATGGGTAACGCCCGCGACCATTTGCCAAAACTTGATTTCAATCTTGCCGTCATGCCAATGAGCTGCACAGCTGGGGATCCCGCCCCCTCGGGGACAAATCCGAGGTACGTTGGGCTCTGAGCTTCAATCTGAGGCAACTAGCCTTTGAGCTTGTGGGTGAGTGTAGCAATCTAGTGAGATGTCTCGTTCATCTCCCTCAGAGAACCAGAGTTACCCTCGGTAACCTATAGTTCTCTTTCTGTCGAAACACTCGACATCCCACTATGGGTATTGAAAAACTCCCGATTGAGTTGCCTTTACCTAGAATGCGCAAACAAAAGCTTGTTCGGGGCACAGACCATTCTCCTGCCGATGCCCAGAGCTGTTGAAGGCGAAGAGGCAGCGTCCATCAGCAGTGATAAGTATCATGCTCACCCAACGCGCAGCTCGAGACGCAACAGCCACCCAAGGGCCCAGGGTCTTAGTTCCGAACCCGAAGAAGAGAGGCTAGGCACCAGGCGCACAAAGGCAGCGTCCGGACATCCAATACCACGGAGAGCACGCAGTGGAGGGAACCCAGGGCACGGAAACCACCCGTCTGGGTGTAACCGATGTGCAGGTGGAGCCCACAGAGGTGTAGTGAGGCCCCCAATATCAAGTGGTATTCCCCAATATCAAACCAGGCCTTGGCACAAGGGAGAAATTCCAGCATGTTCAGTACACAACATCTGCAGGTGCAACCGTGCTGGCAGAAAAGACCATTCTCTATCAGGGCCGTAGGTCCACGTTGCGGACGGAGAACCTAGTAGCAACCACCACCACAGCAAGCTGGCCAAGCCAGCCCCGATAGATACCCGTTTGAGGGCACACACTATGGTTCCTGAAGTCCAAGGGGGACATCAAAGATACACTTCCCCTCGATCATGCATCCTGGTCGAGCAGGGGCCTGAGATACTTCATTGGAGAAGTATGGTCTAGCTAACCACGGTCGCCCTACCCAGGGACAGCACTCCAGGCAGCACAATTGACACTCACGCTCCTGCTGAGCGAATGAGACACACACAGTAAGGGGTGACCGACCCAAGGGAGACACGTGTAATGCGTCCTATTAGGAGAGGCGAGGATTCAGGTGGTCTTCACACGATCAGCCTTCTCACCCTCGGGTAGAGGGTGCAACTGACTAGAGAAGTTGCGTTCCACAGAATGTTCCACAGCCTCTGGGAGGAGGCTCTTATCTTTGAATGTTCCAGGCTGACAAGCCAAAGCCATTATGTGATAGCTAAATCAAACATGTTAATGTCAAAATAAACTAAATTAAAGCAAATAAACTAAATTCATGACAATGCTTGTTTTTGGTGTACCTTTTGTTTAACAGCAATATCGAGAGAACCACGAATTGCCGTTATTGACATATTATTACCGCAGTGTCATCGTATTATTAGCATCTCATAACCTTCGGGGTGTGTGTGTGGGGGGGGAGTGGGGCACTGCCTCCATTGATATTGAATTAAGAACTGGCATTAGCATGTCATCACCATGCTATTTGTGTGTCATACTGTGAGTGGCTTATGTGTCATTGCAGAATATGTTTAATATCTGTATCAGTTCATCATCCATGCTAACATATTCAAGGAGAGTGAACAATTATTTCCACCAAATTTGCAATATGCACATATGACATTTGCAAATTTCTAGGGTCTTTTTGGCTGCCATCTTGGAAAATGGCCAGCATTTTAAGTAGCAAATAAAGTAGACTTGATTGTAGGCTTATTGGTCTTAATCGCATACAAACCGAGTTTCATCATAAATTGCTTGGACAATTCTGTGCAATAAATTATTTTCTAGGGTCTTTTAGTTTTTTGGCAGCCATCTTAGAAAATGGCCGCCATTTCAAGTGAGTAATTGGGTAAATTTGATTGCACTGGTCTTAAGCACATACATGTTGAATTTCATGCTTGTATCATAATTTGCTAGGTCAATTCTATGCAATAAATCAATGTCTGGGGTCCTTTTGGCGGCCATCTTGGAAAATGGCCACCATTTCAAGTGGCCAATCTAGTAGATTTGATCGTATTGATCTTAAGCACATACATGCTGAATTTCATGCTTGTAGCCTATCATCATTTTCTAGGTCAATTCTATGCAATAAATCAATGTCTGGTGTCTTTTTGGCAGCCATCTTGGAAAATGGCCGCCATTTCAAGCGGCCAATCAGGTAGATTTGATCATATTGGTCTTGAGCACATACATGTTGAATTTCATGCTTGTATCATAATTTTCTAGGTCAATTCTATGCAATAAATCCATTTCTGGGGTCTTTTTTGGCAGCCATCTTGGAAAATGGCCGCCATTTCAAGTGGCCAATCAGGTAGATTTGATCGTATATGTCTTAAACACATACATGTTGATTTTCATGCTTTCATCATAAATTTCTAGGTCAATTCTATGCAATAAATCCATTTCTGGAGCCCTTTTTGGCGGCCATCTTGGAAAATGGCCGCCATTTCAAGTGGCCAATCAGGTAGATTTGATTGTATTGGTCTTAAGCACATACCTGCCAAGTTTCATGCTTGTATCATAATTTGCACGATTCAAGCCAAATTGGCCTTGTAGCCGCTCTACTACTGGTGTGCGGCTGCAAGTCGAGTAGCTCTGTGTTTTGTCTGTCTTTTTCGTCTTTCTGTGTTTTTAAATGGTTATTTTACTGTATGTGTAAGTGTGTGTGCAATGCCTCGTGGGCAATGTCTTTTTGTATTTATGTATGTGTGTATGCTACTTGACACCTTAATTTCCCCCTGGGATCAATGTATGATACCCTACTCTACTCTACTCTACTCTACTCTATTCTACTCTACTCTACCATTTAGAGGTGGTGTTGGCCCATTGGTCCTTGGTTCTTAAACATAGAACATTATTATTATTATTTGATTATCTTTTACCTGACATGTTTCAACGGTATATCTCCC
This sequence comes from Engraulis encrasicolus, assembly GCF_034702125.1. Lineage (NCBI taxonomy): Eukaryota > Metazoa > Chordata > Actinopteri > Clupeiformes > Engraulidae > Engraulis > Engraulis encrasicolus. Next base: position 20,191,974 of record NC_085873.1, read on the forward strand.
GTCTTCATCAGAGGGCCACATGGATGTTGATCCATGTTAAAGCACATCACACATAATCAAATAATAATAATAATGTTCTATGTTTAAGAACCGTTGATCCATGTTAAAGCACGTCACACATCAACATCCATGTGACCCTCTGATGAAGACGGAAGCTATGCTATTCTGTCAAAACATGTCAGGTAAAAGATTTAAAAAAAAAAATGTCAACATGTAAAATTACTACAACAGCTAGACATAATGCATGTCGAATACATCGATTATACTGTATTATACTGTAATATGAACGTCGAATACATCATATAGGCCTACTGTAATATGGACGTCGAATACATCGATTATACTGTAATATTGTGTGACCAGTGGCCCGTGCATGTCTGAGGGGCCAGACTATGCCAAAATCAAATGCCCGGTCGGTTGTTTGGGTTGCAGCCCAAGCCTGATATTCCCTGTGCACTTGTTTATAGGAAAACCCCCATCTGGCCCTACAGAGCCCAGAGCAGAGTAGAGGCACACACACGCACACACACACACGAACACACACACACACGGGGCAGAAGACACCGGTGTCCCACACCCCCCTGCCCTTTTCAAAACGGAAAATATAACACAAAGTGTTTGCGACGCCCCAGCTTAAAACTTATACAGCAGTCAAGTGTCAAGAAACAGAACCAAGAAACCGAGAGAGTGAGAGAGAGAGAGAGAGAGAGAGAGAGAGAGAGAGAGAGAGAGAGAGAGAGAGAGAGAGAGAGAGGGAGAATTGTGACACACTGCAGGACAAGGACTCCACATTGAGGTTTGGATTTATTTGTGTCTGGCAGTAAATATACAATACCAGTAGCCTTGGAGTCTCTTAAAACTTTGCCCTTTTGTTTTTCTTACTTTAGAGACAAGAATGATGTTCGCTGGTACAGTGTATAAATTATATTATTTTAGGTATAGTAGATAACAGGGAGGAAACGTCTTCTCTAAACAGCAGCCACATAACTCATAACTTGATGTTCTGGTCTAGTGTACCATTTAACGTGTTATGTGTACGATTTAACGTTTTATGATCTTGTCTTTTTAACTATGCCATTTTAAACTATGCCATTTTTAACTATGCCATTTATTTATTGCTTTTGATAAATTATACAGACAGCTCTCCATAATACTACTGTATCTTATTTACAATATTTTTTTCTTTTCTCTCTAGCACATTGAATGACATTGATGTACAGTATGATAATGTGCTATACATATCTTATTGCTGTCGCTATTGCTTGCAACAAGAGAGGGCACACAGGCCTGAAAAAGGTCCCAAGTCATTTACGTTGCCGTAGGGGCTACACGCCACCTCAAATTGTGAATTCATCTGACGTCACTTAACAGCAAGCTATTCGTGCTATTGGTTGAAGAATGAATTAAACAATCCATCAAATCATTTTACAGGGGCTACATGAGACCTCAAATTGTGGGCTCTTCTGACGTTACTGAAGAGCGAGCTCCAGTATTCGTGCTATTGGTTGAAGGATGTATTAAACAAACAATCCACAAAGTCGTTTACAGGGGCTACACGCAACCCCAAATTGTGGGCTCATCTGACATTACCGAACAGCGAGCTCCAGTATTCGTGCTATTGGTTGAAGAATGTATTAAACAATCCACGCTTTTGGCTACTTTAGCCCCCTTTTTTATGGCCGATGTGGTTTAGTCTAGAACTCTAGGTCTAAAAGCCGGAGTGGACAGCTGAGCCATCGGGCCCCGTGCTGTTACTTATGCCAGATTAGCTATGTAAACTGTACGCGTAAAATTGAGAGGTTAGAACCTTTAAATAAATAGAAGTGGGGCAAAGGGGGGGAGGGGGGAAGACCTCCCAAATATACTATGTATTTGCTAACATGTTTATTTGAAGGGTAAAAAAAACCTATAACAGTGTGAAGTGCGACAACGTGCCCGAGTCGCTGACCTCGAGTGGAGGTCCTCCCCTCGTGGACTCTGGTATTGAAGCTTTCATAACAGAACAAGCCCGCTGAGGTACAAAGACGTGTGTTTAACACCATGTGTGTAAAATCCATACAGCCTCAAGGGCTGCTGTCGCATGGAAGTCTTCGTTCTTGCACAGAGATATTAGCAGAAAGTCTCTCCTCAGCCACAACATTGTCAAACCCACTCATGTCATGTCATGCCATGTGGTTCATCTCCTGTGACCACCCAAAGGCACAGGGCTCCCGAAGCACACACAGATGTCCTGCTCCAGTCGGGGCCTAGTGGTTAAGGTGATGGGCTTTAGAGCAGAGGGTTGCAGGTTTGAATCCCATACTGTAGCTGCACTGCTCCAGCCTAGTAGCTAAGGAGATGTTCCAGACTGACATATGCACAGGCTGAAATGTTAACCCCTTGGCGCAGTGCCTCTGTTATAACCAGGGCTCTAAATTACAACCCACCAAATAACCGATTGCTGCTGAAAATACAGTTTGGATGGTTTAAAAGAAAACGTATCAGCCACTTTATCTGATAGAGATTGTATGTTTGGCAAGTAAGATTTCAGATCTACTAACCAGATGAGCTAGTGATGAAAAAATGTATAGCCTTGGTTATGACCTACAGTAAATGTGACCAAAAAGTGTAATGACCAGGTCTTACTGTAATCTGTTACTTGAGGCTCTCAGTAATGTCAAAGCAACATTGTCAGAGTTGTTGCAGTTGAGCCTTTTCAGCAAAAAGTGAACGGCCCAGCCCTGCCAGTGGGCCCATCTGCGCAAAGAGGCTAAACGGGTACGTAGGGAGAGTCTTAACCTAAGATGCTATGTGTGTCTGTGTGTGAGTGAGTGTGCGTGCGTGCGCTTTTGCTCTGAAACACGACATGAAATAACTTGAATTCCACTGCGTAAAAACACAAGGCACACCAAACACCAACACTGAGAACAGCAGATGTCAAGAAAGATTATAACCAAAGTGAAGGGTCTGTGATGATTCCAGCGTTCAACAGATGTCCGCTCTCAGCAGCTGCATGACAAACAGGCGATCCTGCCGTGTAAATATATCAGGCCTGACCCAAAACTCGTTAAATAGACATTACATTTTCTCTGGGGTTTCGCCATTCGTTACGTGTGCGACTGACGAGACCACTTGCTTGCTAGCGCAGGGGCTTGTATGAATAAAGCGTCGCACGATTTCACAATAGACATAAACATTTCACCGACATGTCTTTCGCCAATATCAACATTACTTCTTCAGTAGCTTGTTTGAATCTTGACTCCATTCTGTTTGGGTCATGGACAACTTTGGAGGATTATTTCACAAAATAAAAAAAAGATGATGTTGGATGACTTCACACTACGGCAGGGGTGGGCAATTATTTCGGCCCAAGGGCCGCATTGCCAGTGCAATATTGACTGAAAGGGCCAGATGTCACAGGCAACATGCTCGTGTCAATAATAATAAATAGATTATACTAACATAACTTGCTCGCTTAGCCATTCCGGCGAGTCTTAACCCTCCTGTTATCCTTGGGGTCTGTTTGACCCCATTCAAATAGATGGGATAAATGTGAAAAAAGTGAAATTTCAACAAAAATGTTTTTCCTAAGTGTTGTACACATTTTGGTTACATCCATGTTCCTTGGGGTCAATTTGACCCCAATTGTTTCAAGTGTGTAAGACATATAAATGGAACATCCATATTTTGCAAATAAATGTTAAAAATCTGTTTAGATAATGTGAAATACATGTAAATTCAGCCATGTTTCTTCTGAACATTTTGCTTTTGTTTTGGCCCTGATAACAAAAAATACTAATGATATGGGGGAGGCCTAAAACTAATTCACGGCAACCTTTTGGGGAGTGGTGCCTAATACAGCATTGACATTTTGACAAAATCCACCAACTGAACCTTGTTGTACCTATAGCACCATCATGGCACCCACCACAGGAACAACAACAAACAAACAAATTGACCCATATTGTAATAGATAGATACGATCCTTCATAATAAAATTAGTTTTTTCTTTTCAAATGTTGTAAGTAATAGAAATTCATATATGTATATGGAGCCAATACAATTTCAATAATATGTGTCCATCTGAATATTTGTTTTCCTGAATTTCCCCCTGGGGATTAATAAAGTTACTCTACTCTACTCTACTCTACTCATCTGTTTTTAGACCAATTAATGACGTTTTATAGCTATTTTTTCTAATATTCGCCTAGTTATAGATTAAGTTTTTTTGGTGTGTGGGCTATGTGTGGGGGTGCTAGGATATATTTAAAGGACTTTTTATGTCACCAACAGAGCAATAATACATATCTGAGACATAAACATGTGCCAAAGTGTTGTTTTCTACTGATTTTGTAGACATTTAAGTGGCTGGGGTCAAATTGACCCCAAGGATCACAGATGTGCCAAAATTTGAGGGTAACAGGAGGGTTAAGTTCGCAAGACCCTCTTTTAGGTAAGGATTTTGAGAAGATGGAGTTCCTGTAGAATGTAAAGGTTTCTTGGCTCTGCAGGTCACATAAAATGCCTCAGCAGGCAGCAGGCTGCCGGGCCTGAGTTTGCCCACCTGTGCGCTAACCTGATGAGTATTCAAGCTGTTTTGTAGATGACACTGCAAAAAGACGAGTTATGTGATATAGGCCTATATTGCTGTAAATGATTGCCCATAGACCTCATAAGAAATGACATCATTACCATCTACAAAATGCCAGAGATGATACCGCATACATGCTACCGTACATACATGTATAAATCATCACTATTTTTTTTTTTTGCATCGCATTGGATTGCATCGCCGAATCGATCATTGTTGACACCACTAGTATACGTGCACTCTATGAACCAAGCCATGGCGTTCCATGAAGAGAATTAAGTTTACTTTAGTTCACCGTTAACATTTTCACTCGTCCCAATAGCCGCTACACTACTCAACACTTATGCTACGCTAACACGTGAATAGTGCAGGCACAATGTGGAGGCAGCAGGCAGTCCAGGAATGCTGGACAGCCCAACAGCAGCAGCGCAGGCAGGGACAGTGACAGCTTTGGCTGGGCCTGGGACAAAGTCAAGCGAATCTATCTATCTATCTATCTATCTATCTATCTATCTATCTATCTATCTATCTATCTATCTATCTATCTATCTATCTATCTATCTATCTGCAAGTCTGGGGTTCTTCTCTCCCTGGGCCTGGGACGACCTGCCCCTTTGTCCCCTGTCCTGTTAGCTTCCCTGAGCGAAGGACAGCACAGCGCATGTTGTCTTCGTTCCGAGAGCCAAAGGAGGAACACGAACACACACACACACACACACACACACACACACACACACACACACGCGTACACGTATGACTTCAGTGATTAAAGGGCATCATAACGGCAGACTCTGAGAAGGCGCCATGCAGGCTGAACTTTCCACGTGCAATGTACACAATATCCCTCCGCCCCACCGCCGCCACCACCCTTCCCAATACCACCACACACACACATATACACACACACACATACATATACAGTACATACACACACACATACATACACACACACACACATACATATACAGTACATACACACACACACACATGCAGTGTATACACACACACACATACATACACACACACACACACACACACACACACACACACACACACACACACACACACACACACACACACACACATGCAGTGTACACACACACACACACACTCTCTCTCTCTCCTCAGTCCGAAGTGACAGGTGAGGGGCCAGAACGAGAGCAAGAGCGAGTGTCTCCTTTAAATTCAACCCCAGTGCCTCTGCCTGCCACACGCACATACACACACACACACACCCACACTGCCTGCCTGCTTGCTGCTCGGCTAAACAAAGCCGCCGCAGGTCCTTGCCAGCAAACGCATCAGCACCAGCTATGTTTGCCCTGCTGTAATTGTACTCTGCTAAAGTAAATTATGCTCTGTTTTAAACCAGCCCTCAAGGAAAGACATCCTGGGCATTGTTTCACCCGCCTACTTTCAACCCGCCCCTCACCTTCACCTCCACCCCAACACACCACTCCCTCCTCTCTCCCTCCTGTCCATCCCCATCCCCATCCCCTCATACTCTTCCAGGCCGAGCAGAACGGTACCCGTGCCCATGCCGGTGCCCGCACCAGTTACGTTCGGCTGTAGTCCCTTAATGCACGCCGTACCTCCTGTGGTACGCTGTAATAGACAGTGCACAGGGCCTTTGGTAATACATTACGACTTGGTCATTGCCATTCTGTTAACAGCTAATCTATAATGCCGTGTGCTAAAGTGCTTACCTGCAAACCACCCACATTCATACCGGCCTTTGAAGCTTTCTGCATGTGACTGTGTGTTACCCGGATGAAATTGCTGACGTCCACGTTTGTCGTCACGGCTCACAGAGAGAAACTTTTGCTCCATTTTGCTTTCACCCCCTACCGCCACTCCAAGACCCCTCCTCTACATCCCCGTCCTCCTCTCTTCTCCTCCTCTCTCCTCTCCAAGTCCCCCTCTCCTCTCCTCTCCATCCCCATCCTCCCCTCTCCTCTACATCCCCATCCTCCTCTCCTCTCCATCCCCATCCTCCTCTCCTCTCCATCCCCATCCTCCTCTCCTCTCCATCCCCATCCTCCCCTCTCCTCTCCATCCCCATCCTCCTCTCTTCTCCTCCTCTCCTCTCCATCCCCATCCTCCTCTCCTCTTCTCTCCATCCCCATCCTCCTCTCCTCTTCTCTCCATCCCCATCCTCTTCTCCTCTCCTCTCCATCCTCCTCTCCTCTCCTCTCTTCTACATCCCCATCCTCCTCTCTTCTCCTCCCCTCCTCTCCATCCCCATCCTCCTCTCCTCTCCTCCCCTCCTCTACATCCCCATCCCCAGGTTGTCTCTATCTGCGGCTGTGGCTGTGCAGGAATATGGCTGCATGAGGGTGGCCGTTTTTGAACGTACTGACCTTTGGGGAAGACTGTGCTGCGTTGAGATGATTTACACCCAAAATGTACAACTACACACACACTGTACAGAGACACACTCACTCACACTCACTCACACAGAGACACACAGACACAGACACACACACACACATACACAAATGAATCAAGCAAATGAGAAGGCAGGTTCAGTCCAGACACCTTGACCTTTGTGGTACGGTAGGAAACAGAGAAGAACACAAAGAACCTGGGAAAACATCTTTTTACGATACTTTTTCATGATTCCTTCAAGAAATATGGAGCTTTTTTGTGATCTTTGGCTGTCTAGACTGTTGTTGTTATTGTTGTAATTGATGTCTTTGTTTTTTTTTTGTTGGAAAGTTCAAGGTTGTACTGATGACACGTCATGAGGAAGTACCCTTGCCTGCACACGAAAGTCTTCCATGCGTCTATCCATCAATGACCTATCGCAAGTGCCCTGAGAAAGAATGCACTGCTATCCGCTCCAAAAATGACCCATGAAATATATTGCTTACATTCCCCACAAGCACAAATATGAGCCATTTCTCCAACGGTGGTGGCCATGCCACTAAATGTAATTGAAAATATTTGGCACTTAACCAGGTTGCAATTTACTTTCGGGTGTCTCCTTAAAAGAATGCTCTCAGGATTCCGGACTCGGGTTGAAGATATCAGATTACAGTATCACAACGTAAAACCAAAATGACAGTTCTAATTCTAGAACTCTATTTTATTCTATTATGTTCTAAAAATCTGTCAAATGTCATTTGTATTATTTTTTACTTCCCAGTGGAATACAATTCTGGGGTGCGTTAATCGACAGGGTCGTCGCTAACTACAGTACATTAGCAGCTTATTTGCTTGCAATGCAATATCACATAGTAAGTTGCTAACTGTTTAGCAACATTGCTATGGAGAAACTGGACCCTGCTTCTGGTTGAGACATCTACAACCCATGTCCTGTGTGTCGTTTCATCTTTTTGTCCCTTGTTAACCTTGAGAATACGAATGTCGTCGTCAGTCTTCATCCCGGAGTGGCCCACCAATCATTCCCTGCGGTGCGCAACAGGTCTCCGCGCCGGGACCATGAATAACACCGGCGTGTGTTTAACTTGCGAAATAGAAAGAAGCCATGTAATATAAATACATAAGGTAATATAAATACAAAGAAACCGTATAATCTCCTAGCGAGGCTGGCGAGGCCTTTGTGTGTGACATTTTCTCCTGAGGCTCCCCTGGTTTTGGGCCGGCTGCTCTGCTGTCAGCAGGGACTGATTATGACTCCAAGAGCCCTGGGGCCAAACAACAGGAAAGCCCCCCCCTCCTCGCCATGGGTGTTGCTAGTTTCCAAAGAGATTTACAGTTTTAGGCCAGATGTTAGAGAGGCCAGATGTTAGGGACTCGACCTATGTTGGGGGTTCGGGGAGGGGTTGTTCCCAGAAAAAAAAAATACAGTTGTTAGGAGTAAAATATCAGCACACTATGGAGGCTTGGGCTTTAGGGAACTCCTTGGCTCTTGGGGGGCCCCTGGGCCCTTGGGCCCGGGCCCCTGTAGGCCCGTGCAGTAATCCATGCATGGCAGTGAGCTGGCACTGGCACTGTTTAAAAAGCTCCCGGAAAGTTTACAGTGGGTGTACTTCTCCCGGGTTTTGTGTGACAACCTTTAACGCACCGTACCCATCACAGGCAAAACACAGGGGACCTCCCTGGAATCCTGCTGGCGTCCTTTTTTTTCTTTTCTTTTCTTTTTTTTCCTTAAAGAGCGTTAAAAAAACTTTCCATTCATGTATTTTCTTCAACAAAGCCCCCAACCGAACAATGAAAACACCATCTTTTACACGTGTGTGTTTCATTGACTATGATACTGTTGTAAGATAGCATGTAGCATTACTAATTTAAATGTGGCATAGGGGAAATGAATGGCAGTTATGTTGTGTTGTGATTGAGAGAGATCAATTGTTTTTGCTTCCTCGTTTGTGTGCTCTTACTACATGATTCAAGCAGGACTATAAATTAACCTTTTCCATCACCAGCCAAAATGACTAATAGATGTAAGCCCATTACGACACAGTGTCATAAATGTGCTGTTACGGCAATGACCAAGTCGTAGTGCATCACTAATGAAAAAGGCCCAGTGTAATGTCATGGTAGTGTAGTGCTTAACTTTTCAATGACTATCACGGCGTTCCACTGATGGAACGTCATGCATTATGGGGCTACTCTTAGTAGCCAAACACACACTCACTGATGGGTCAAAATGGCTATTAAGTTGGTCTTTTCATCAGAATTTGGCTGGTTTGCCGGAGATACTGTAATTACGAGCCCTGGACACAAGCTTTTGAGAGAATCAGTGCCAACTCAACTCAGCTGCCCTTTGGTCTACACTGAGGATGTTCAAAGTGTTTTTGTTTTTTTCAGAACAGAGACAAACATGGATGTTTTACTGCATCTTGTACATTTCATAAAAGCAAGCCTCCCTGATGAGCGTTTAATGGGTCATACGTCTCAAACTCTATTTTGAATTCTTTGAAATTGAAAAGGGAAATCACAATGTTGATGATGAAGTCATTAATGAGTTGGTTGTGTTTTAAGATATCTTCAAATTTAGTCACACAAACGGTTTATTCCAAAATGACGTCATCAGACTCTAGTCTATGACGTGTAATCTGTGTTAGGATGCACTGCATGGTGAATACACTGCCACATCATCATAGTCATCATCGTCATCTGAAACTAAATACCCCATCGTCTACTCACGCAGAAGGAGAGCAGGGGAGAGGCAACTTAAACTCATCACTAAAGGGCACACACACACACACACACACACACACACACACACACACACACACACACACACACACACACACACACCAACAGGGGCACTGCTGTAAATGCACACACGCACACACAAACATATGCAAGCACACGCACACGCACACGCACACGCACACACACTACTTCAACTCAGCACTAAAGGGCTATTTATAAGGAGCTTACCTGATGGGGGCAGCCTACAGTATGGCGTACACAGCGATATATTCCTATGACACTCGTGTTGACATTAGCCACCAGGGCCCTGGGTTCTCCACGTTACTGTACTGTAAATAAAAACTATATTATGTCACCGGGGAGCCACGATTAGTCTGGCAGGATGGGGAGGGTAAATCAAGCTGAAGATTAATGATGCAGACACAGCCGGACACACACACACACACACACACACACACACACACACACACACACACCAACAGGGGCACTGCTGGAAATGGTGGACCCCTGAAAGGAAGAAACATCACGTCCAGTAATACTTTGTGTTCCGCTGAAGGGGAATCGCAATAGTGACCCCAAGTACTGCAGCAGTGCGCTTTGTGCCCCAGAGGTTGCCTGATAATCATCATGACTTTCAAATCTCTCTGAGACTTGGTCTGACCAAGAGCATAACAACTAACGTTCTCAAACGGCATGGTTGACCCAGAGCCATACAGAGGGAGAGTTACGCGAATGGAGGACCAGGAAATAAATTGCAGCCCCGCCTTTCAACGAGATCGAGGTCGTGCCTAAAGCGGCTGTCTTTCCATAGACTCAACATAGAACCACCACATAAAAAGCCAAAAATAAGGACTAACGAACTATACTGCGGGGTAATCACCACAAATATGTAAACTACCAACTGTCTCGGTAATGATAATCACAACAGTTTTACCGTCTGTGATGTTTATCTGAAGTTATTATTACGAATAGCAAGTCTTGTCATATTCCCTGCATTGCATAGCATTGCATTTGCTGTGTGCTACGCCCACTTCCAGGCACTAACATTCAAAACAGCAAATTTTGCTAATGCAGAAGTCGGCCCTAGGACACAGTGGAGATTGCCTGACTCTCCCTCTGTATGGCTCTGGGTTGACCCACCTCCCTTGGTTTGCTACTGGTCGAGGGTAGAACAGGCTGAGCCAAAGTTTAAACCAAACATGTCTTAGTCCACAATAGAACGTCTCTGCTTAAACAACATCACTGCTTTGAACACGCCTCTACATAGAACGGTTGGAAATGCTCAAAGTTGATTAGTTCCCGACAAAGTGGGTGGAGTTCCCGCTGTAGCGGGATCCAGATTCTACCTGAACGGGCTCCTGGCCTTAGTAAGTGTGGCTGAGCCGAAGGCGTTGTGTCACCACTAGGGCGGAGCATGGGTACCCCAGAGGGACAAAATACCCCTAGCCCCCCTGTGAACTTGCACCTGAGCCAATGTGATCCTTGCGTGTGCTCGTGGTGGGGTGCTCTGGAGGTGAAAGCATGGAACCATGAATATAGGCAACTCGTCCATACAGACCCAGGGTTCGAGTCCGGCCTGGGTCATATCTCAACCCTATCCCCCAATCTCTCTCTCCCACCGGCCTCCTGTCTCTCTTCACAATTAAGACACAAAATAAACATTTTTTTAAAGAAAATAAAAGAAAAAAGAGAAAGGCATGCCTTGTGACGCACCTCACCACACCACACATCATGTCCACTGGGCTCCCTGTCCGATCATGATTCTGCTTGACCACACACACACACACACACACACATACACACACACAAAAACACCCCAACGCGCGCGTGCGGGCGCGCACACACACACACATACACACGCATTCACACAAACACACACACACACAAAAACACCCCAACGCACACACACACTCGCAGCTCTCAGTCCACAGACCCATTGCCTGTGATAAACAATTGGAGTGATAATCCTGTATTATAGGATGCGCTTACATCTCCCCCTATGTGATGTGGAGGCCCTTTGAACTCGCCATGCGTCGGGGTCTTATTTCACTTCAGTACACTGCTGATAGTAATCCTATAGGTGCAGTGCTTGCCACACTGTTTCACAACACATCAATACCACTAATCAACATAGCTCACTCTAGAGCCATGATGTAATATGCTTTCAAAGTTACGGTATGTATGGCCCTATCGTGGCCAGTGTTGACAGATTGGGCTGTTTCCCGCCCAATTGGGCTGCTTAAGATGGCTGTGTGCGGGTAAAAACAGTATTTAGCAGAAAAAGAGGCCCAATTTTTGCCATAGAAATCAATAGAATTGGGCGGGATTTTGTGCTTCTAGGCGGATTTTGAGCATTTTTTGGGCTGGAAATCATCAGCCTCATCTGGCAACCCTGAGTGGCTTAACGGCTTAACCCGGGTTTGACCCTTCCCCGTCTCTCTCTCCCTAGCGTTTCCTGGCTCTCTCTCAAACTGTCCTGTCACTAATAAAGTCTACAAGACCAAAAAAGTATCTTTAAAAAAAATAGTTATTTCCAAATGTAAGCTGGTCATTCACAAATATCATCTTTTTCATGTACTGTATGTACTGTACATTCACCACCGTCATCAGTTATTAAGTGTACATTGTTACTTTGAAAATGGGAGCCTTTCAGACATGAAAAGAGGGATCCTCTCCATGTCCAACCAGTGTTACCAAATAAGCGACTTTGTCACAAGATTTAATGACTTTTTGACGTCCCTGGCGACTAAAAACCTCATCTAGCGCCTTCAGCGACTTTTTGGTGCATCTGGCGACTTTTTAAAACATGCATTTTCAGTGACAAATTCATTGTTTTTTCAACACAGTTGTGACTGCGCCGCCGTCAGAAGCTTTTCCCATGGGCTGCAGATTAGTTCCGATCTCCAAAAAGTCGCTAGCACCGCCCATACCTACTGTGAACGAAGGCATGTGGGCACATTTTTAGATCAGCACAGCATGCGTGACGCTGTGACGTCATACGTAACTTCATGACGTCATCTAGCGACTTTTCAGCAAGCCAAAAGCGACTTTTCATTTTTTCTTTTGGCAACACTCTGTCCACCATCTGTCTGAGTCTTAAAGGGACACTGTGCAGGAAATGGTCAAAAAAGGTACTGCAACTATGCTGCTCATTGAAACTGGGCTGTCTATTGCCAAGGTTGATCTTTTAATGAAAGTTTACTAAGTAATTAACTAATATTTTCTAGTATGGCCCAAGTACAGTCATTTTTGCAGGTAAAAATGGCCATTTCAGGAAATTCAAAATGGCGGACCATGGAGAAGATCCCCCTTTTCATATATGAAAAGTGCAATTTTTCCAGTCATAATGAATACTTAAAATTTGATGGTGGTGGTAAGTATTCATGAAAAAGGTATCATTAGTGAATGGGTAGCATGAATTCTAGAAATAAGCAACTAAAAATCTCACACAGTGTCCCTTTAAGCCAGGCTAAAACTACATGACTATCGGCCCGATTCCCAGCTGAAAACCCCCCGTTATGACAATCGGTGGGAAGTTGCCCCCAACGACCATCGCAAGCGATTGTCGGGCAAGTGCGACATGTGCAGCGACATGTGCGATCCCAAATCGTAGATATCAAGAGAAGGGGCCCAGAATTGGGACATAATTACATTGTGCATAATATTAACTGTATATTGTATTGAGAGGCCCTGTTCTTCTGATGTGGTGATGTAATACATTTTAAAGAGAGGAAAAATGAGAGAAAGGAAATAATATATTTTTAAGAATTTGGTTAAAAACACACATGAGCAAACCAATGATGGTCCAGGGAGGAAGCTTGTGGCTTGTAAGGTATATTATGAGTGGCATTAAATAAGCACACGCACACACATACACACCCCCCCCACCCCCCAGTTTTGATTTGAATGGTTGCACTTGTACTTCAAACTTGAATTTAGATCAATATAATTTTCATAAATGAACATAACATAAACTGAATAACATAAACTGAATGAAAACTGTTATTTATGTGAACCCTTGGTTTTTCTTTCATGCCAACACACACGCACGCACACACACACACACACACACACACACACACCCAAGTTTTGATTTGACTCGTACTTGTACATGAACTTGAAACTTGAATTTATGTGATAAATATAATTTTCACAAATGAACATAACAAACCAGAATGAAGACTGCTATTTACATGTACGTATGTGCCCCCTTAGTTTTTCTTTCATGCCACCCCCCACACACACCACACTCACTCCCCACCCCTCACTCCACACACACACACATACACACACACTTGATCTCTGAGAATAAGTTCCAGAACCGTCCATGAGCTCTAGACTTCAGTTCAATGTCGGATTGTAGCTTTAGGATCTCGTCCTCCACCCCACAAGAGTTGAGTTGAAACAATGTTGCCATTTTCGATGAGACTGCATCAATGTCAGCATCGTCCCGAAAAGGGTACACCATGAATTCAGCGACTGGCTCCAGCAACGTGAAGTCCTGGAAGCATCGGGCAAACTCTGCCAGACAGATGTCAATCTGCTGCGCGTATCGTGCGCTGTCAAGGTGTGCACCGGCCTCCCCTTGCATCTTCAGGTTATGGAAGTTTGCAAAATCACGGCGCTGCATTTTTGTGGACATTTGTTTCAACTTTCGTTAAGCATTAGCGAAAGCATTAACTGAGCTGATCACATTCGTCACCGTTTTGTCTTTTCCTTGCAGCTCTAGATTAGGGTCATTCAACATGTTTGTCAGATTAGTTAAAAATGCCAAATCTAACAGCCACTGTCCGTCATATAGTTGCGTGTATTCTGCTTGACCTGTTTCACGAAAAAAACTCCTTGATCTCCGGACAGAGCTCTTGAAATCTTTTGCAGGAATTTCCCTCAGCTAAGTCATCTGACGTCCGTGTGTAGCAGCAGCTCTGAGTGCTCGCAGTCAGCCTTCTCCAGGTGTGCGTGGAATGGCCGTCTTTGAAGAGCTCTGGCTTTGAAGAGCTCTGGTCTTTGTAGCCACATCCATGGTCTCTTTCATGTTTAGCATTTTAGCGCACAAAGCTTGTTGGTGGATTAAGGAAGTCAGGAAAAGCATTGTCCTGCCTGCACTTGTCAATGAATCCATTCACACGACCATCCGTGGTGACGGACACCAATTTGTACACTGGGAGCTGAGTTTTCTCGATGAAGTTCTTGAATGACTGGAATATGTCCTGTCCTCGCACATGTTCCTTCATGGGAAGTACAGTCAACAGCTCCTCTTTTGCAGACATATCGCTAAGCACCATACGAATATAAATGCAGACCTGGGCAGTGTCACTCGCGTCCGTCGATTCATCCAACTGCAGTGAGAAGCACTCGCAATCTTTGATGTCAATCCACAGCTGCCGGGTCACATCTTCAGCCATGGTTTCACACCGCCGGTAACCGCACAAATAGATCAAGCGCGACATGAGCGAGGCGAGCGACGGAAGTAATTAACTTTGTATTGAGTCGCGCGACAAAAACGATTATGGAGACTAGAGGCGATTCGTGCAACGAGATTGACAGTTTGAAGTTGAAATCCTTTCAACTTTCTATGACGCGGTTCGGCAACTAGCCGCGACAGCCAATGACTGTATAGAGGTCAGTGACCACAGCCAATGGGAATGTCTGGACGCTTTGCCTTCTGCCTGTATGGACATACTCTAGTCTCTTCAATCGCTCGTATCGCTTGCTGCTGCACTCTGTCGCTTGAATAGCATCGTGCCTGGTCTATTCATGTGGTAACTGTATGTCTTGACAGCTGTAGAGCTTTGACTGAAGACATGATTTCTGCCTTAGGGGTCTTACACACCAAGGCGGTAAAGCGTCACGGAACGGCCACGTTTTTTACCGGCGTCAGTGAAAATACATCGAAACCTATCTGTCCTTACACACCAACCGGCGGTAGTCGGGCGTCAGCGGCGCGGTAGTCGGGCGTCAGCGGCGCGGGAGCCGGCTCCGCGCCGCGCTGCATTTGGAAAATAGAACTCGGATTTAGCTGTGGGGAGGGTTTTGAACAGGACTGGCCGCGCACGCCGACGCTGTCAGTGTGAAAGGCAGAGAAAAACACGCTGGTCGAAACTAAGCAGAAAGACCGCGTTCGTCCCGTGCCGGTTCCGTTCCGCCTTGGTATGTTTTGGCCCTTAAAGGGACACTGTGCAGGAAATGGTCAAAAAGGTACTGCAACTATGCTGCTTATTGAAATTGGGCTGCCTATTGCCAAATTTGATCTTTACATGAAAGTTTACTAAGTATTAAACAAATGTTTTCTAGTATGGTCCAAGTACAGTCATTTTTGCAGCTAAAAATGGCTATTTTTGGAAATTAAAATCGGAGAATGGATAAGATCCCCCTTTTCATGTCTGAAAAGTGCAATTTTTCCAGTCATAATGAATACTTAGAATTTGATGCTGGTGGTAAGTAGTCATGAAAAAGGTAACATTAGTGAATGGGCAGCACGAATTCTGGAAATAAACAACTAAAAATCTCACACAGTGTCCCTTTAAACTCTCCAAACAACGAGTCGGCTGCTTCAACGAACGCCGCTTTCTCCATCTCTCCCTCTTAGAATGACTTTATTTTTCACAATGACGTGACTCACCCGGAATGATGCTTCGGTGGCAGCTTTCGCTTTTGAAGTGTGTTGCGTAAAAAGTGATTGTTGTCCAGACAGCTGGGATTTCAGTTCCCTCACCTTTCTCTTCCTCAGCTCGCTTTTTCGGAGGGAAGTCTGTGTCATATATCCAATGGTGAGTACGGAAGTGCCGTTCAACATTTCCTTTTTTTGATGTAGCAATGCTAAACTTGCAGATAAGGCAAACGCACTGGGAAAATGACATCAGAAATTGTATAAGAAGGAGATAAGTCAGGCTCGTTGTTTTCCGGTATCCCGTTGACGTCAGGTCAACGCCCCTTTAGGAGACCATCTGAGTTTGAGAGTGAATTACGCCTCTAGAGTGCATTTGTGGGATTGAATCCTTGGATGACAGTTCAGATTTCGGATGTCAAAAAGCAAATTGACGTGTGTCCTCCTCGACACTTCCACCTTGAAATAAAATAAAGGGGTCAAATAGGTTTGTGTTGTGGGTCTTATTCATTGCACATCATCCAAAGACGGAACACAGGTGTGTTTCACATAGGCCTATTTAATTATGCCATCGTATATTTTTGGGTAGCAGCAACTGTGTAGATGAGGTAATTAGCAATATAAATATTACATAACATTGGTTGCTCTTTCTATCGTAATTTGGCGATAACGTCCAGCATGTTCACAATGTAGGCTAGCTTCAGCGCAATTCACCGACAAAAGGCTCCCAATTCCGCGCACTTTTCAGGTCACGGTATTTCCGTTACTGTTTATTATTCCTTTATAGGCCTACTGTTGTGCTGATTTCGCTCACACTTGCAGTCCTGGCTTTACTGCTGCAGGAACTGTGATTAGTTTGGTCGTTGCTGTGGAAACGGTTGAATAATTTTAGTCCTAAAGTTAAATAGGGAAGCGGCCAGGGCGAGTTTGAAGCCAGAATGTCGTCGTGAAATTAAAGTTCCATCTCTTTCCAGCTGCCGTTACGACACCCTTCATTACAATGCTGTCTTTGGCCGTTTGACTCGGTTTTACATGTCATCACCGTTTCAAATTGTAGGCCTAGGTTATAGCCTTGACATCTCTTTAGTAGGCTATTTCATACACATATGGTGTCCCATGTAAAGTGTTACAGACTTCTCGCGAATATGCCTATTTCCTCACTGCCTAGCCAAAAAAGGGGACAACTAATGTGGCTTCACTGACAACTGCAACAGTTACTGCAAAGCAACTGATATCTACGTGGAGTTGCATAAACCAAAATACGAAAAGTGCATTAAACACCGCACACTGTGTAGGCCTAGGCCCTACTGTTCTCCCCCCCTCTTCAAAGCACGCGTTTCGCCCGGTGCGTCTTCAGGTTCCCGAAGACGCACTGATAAGAGCTAATCTGAAGACGCACTGTGCGAAACGCGTTGCTCGCTCAGGGGGAAAAATACAAAAGAAGTATCCAGTGTGCGATGTTTAATGAACTTTTCGTATTGATCAAGTTTTTCTGCCTTGCACCTGGAAGGGTTGTGCACAATAGGCCTACAAGGACGCACAAATAAATAAATACTAGGCCTATATATATATATGACCGGATATTACAATAAATGTACAATGAAAACAACGTGAATGTCAACTGGGATTACTATAGGGCAGACAGTTACCATGAGCGACGCGTCCCATCCCATCCGTCTCCGCCACGCCTCTTCACAGACTACGAATCCCACCTCAGCCCTTTGGATGGCGGTAATACGCAACCCTTGTCAGCTGCCACCAAACGCAACAGTAAGAGAAGAAGAAGGGGGGACAACGCCCCCTTAGGAGACCCAAACTTGAGCACATCCATTTACATTGTGTGGGCGGAGTTCAGGGTATCTCCTTCTTATACCATTCTCTGATGACATGGTAAAAAAACTCCTCCTACCATTCCGAATGAAAGTGGTACGTTTTTTGTTTCTTTGTTGTTCCACCTTCCCCACTCATTTTTTATCGTCATGTGTTATTCCTTTTAATAAATCAAACGAAAAAGTCTGAGGTAAAAATGTGGTAACTCTCTTACTGTTTTGCTTTACTTCCGTGATGTTGTTTGCGCGAGCAGTGACCTAGCAACTACATGTCTTATCTAAAATGTGATGGGCTGCTGTGCTCATCAATCAAACGACGGGATGGATGATAGGCTTATAGTTAGCCTGACAAATTCTGGGTATCAGGGTTAGCTTTTTCTTTTTTTAAAGGTACACTGTGCAGGGAAATGTCAAAAACGAGGCTGCAACTATGCTGCTCATTGAAACTGGGTTGCCCATTGCCAAATTTGATCTTGTCATGAAAATGTACAAAGTAATAAACTAATATTTTCTAGTATGGCCCAAGAACAGTCGTTGTTGCAGCTAAAAATGGCTATTTCTGGAAATTCAAAATGGTGGACCATGGGGAAGATCCCCCTTTTCATGTATGAAAAGTGCAAATTTTCCAGTCATAATGAATACTTATAATTTGATGGTGGTGGTAAGTATTCATGAAAAAGGTAACATTGGTGAATGGACAGCATGAATTCTGGAAATAAACAACTAAAAATCTCACACAGTGTCCCTTTAAATGTCCTACGATCTACCAATGCTGTCGCGATCGACGTATTGAGCACCCTTGCAGTAAAGGCTACACAGAGTTGGATTGTGTGTGTGCGTGTGTGTGTGTATGTGCGTGTGCGTGCGTGTGTGTGTGTGTGCGCGTGAGTGTGAGCGGCGTGTGTGTGTGTGGGTGATTGAATGCGCGCACGTGTGTGTGTGTGTGGGGTGGGGGGTTAACCGCTACACAGAGTCGAGGGTGTACGACTTGGAAAGGTGACCGAGTGGAGGAGACTTGGAGGTCACACACACACACACACACACACACAGACACACACACACACACACACACACACACACACACACCCATGAGGTTCAGATTTGAGTGGAGGAGGCTTGAAGGTAACGCAAGGTTCAGATTTGACACGTGACCAGCAAAAAAAGGTAAAAAATGTATCCCGGCCTATTACATCGCCATGTTTTTCTAAAAATTCAAAAAAGAAAAAAAAAACATCCTGATAACAGTTGATGTTTCCCCTTAAGCTGTCTTGCTATGCTGTCATAACTGATGGCGAGTATTGTGAACGACTGGGTTATCTTTGCATGTGTGTTTCGCCGCGTGGAGCCCAAAGAAGTAATTAAACATTGTCCCAGATGGTCGATGGACGCCGTAAAGGGCCTCTGACAAGGGGAAGGGGGGGGATAAGCAGTCAGTGTTTCTCAACGGGGGCGATACAGCCCCCTAGGGGGCGTTGGGAAGCTCTTGGGGGTGGGGGGCTTCAGTGGGTTGTTGAGAAGGATACAGTTGAAAGGGGGCGGTGCTTAGTTGTCATTGGGGGGGCATTAGTCCATTTCATTTTTAATACTAAGGGGGGCATTGATTCAAGATTCAAGATTAGTTTATTACGTCTTATTATAGGTTTGAAGCCTATAAAGAGTAAAAAATTGTTGTCAGGCTTACAGTATGTTGAGGTCAAGGGGGCTTTGGGAGGTTAGTGATGAGGCCTAGGGGGCGTTTGTTCATAAAAGGTTGCAGACCACTGGTCTACTACAGCAAAGGTGCCTGGGTCATTTTTTGATCCCAGTCCAGCCATGATTGTACATGCTCTCGCCTCTGGCCTCTGGCATAACGTGAGGTCCCTGTCACCAGTCTGGCAAAAACACGACGTTTACGTTTACGTGCTTGACACCCTTTTTTTCGTAGCATTTTCACTTTCACTTACTCTGTCATGCACACACGCCTGCTCTCTTTAAACAAACAGAAACTGCAGAGTTGTACACGGGGCACGGGGTTAACTGATGAAGCAGGGGCCAAGGCGGCTTTTAAGCTAAACAAGTGACATGCTCTACACAAACAAGAGGGGCTCTGTATTAGAAAAAGAAGAGGAAGAGGGGAAAAAAGAGTCAAGAATGGGGGGAAAAAGACTGTAAGAAAGGGGGGGGGGAGAATGGAGGAACGTTAGAAATCAGCAGGCGTGCTAAGTGTTCTCTTCAGGCGGTAACACACCCTGGATCGCTCCCAGTTCAGGCGAGGGCCCACCAAAGCACCCTTTTAGTGACAAAGTGCCCAACCCAAGCAGACGTGTGGCAGCACTGGTGAATGGGAGGGGAAGATTTTTGTGTGGTGATGGTGGTGGCCCCTGGAAAAATACGGGCAGAGCACTGTCACTGTCACATTGTATGTACGTATCTGGCGTGGGCTTTGGAGGACTATGTCCCAGACCTGGCCAAAGCTGAAAGGGCCTAGGCGTGGGTATGTTGATGTTGGTGCTGGTGGTGAGGTGGTGGTGGTGGTGCTGCTGGTGGTGGGGTGATGGTGGTGGTGGTGAGGTTGATGGTGGTGGTGGTGATGGTGATGGGGGAGGTGGCTGTATGGTGGTGGTGGTGATGGAGGAGGTGTTGGTGAGGTTGATGGTGGTGATGGAGGTGGGGGA
>NC_085873.1:20220260-20222760 GCF_034702125.1 Engraulis encrasicolus
CTCTCTCTCTCTCTCTCTCTCTCTCTCCCTCTCTCTCTCTCTCTCTCTCTCTCTCTGTGGCTACCCTGTGTAAACTGTTTAATTAATCCCTTAAAACCCTCATTTTAAAAAAGAGACTTAAACAGTCATTTGTAAGGCGGAGGGGGAGGGAGATGCATTGGTGAGTTCCTCTCCACCATTCATTCCAACACGCTACATTCCTGGTTTTGTACTGAATGGTACGGTTGTTAAATAATTGTTTTTTAAAGGGACACTGTTCAGGAAATTTTCAAAAAAGGTACTGCAACTATGCTGCTCATTGAAACTGTGTCGCTCATTGCCAAATTTGACCTTTTCATGATAGTTTACAAAGTAATAAACTAATATTTTCTAGAATGGCCCAAGTACAGTAATTTTTTCAGCTAAAAATGGCTATTTCTGGAAATTCAAAATGGCAGACCATGGAGAAGATCCCCGTTTTCATGTATGAAAAGTTCAATTTTTCCAGTCATAATGAATACTTAGAATTTCATGGTGGTGGTAAATATTCATGAAAAAGGTAACATTAGTGAATGGGTAGCATGAATTCTGGAAATGAACAGCTAAAAATCTCACACAGTGTCCCTTTAAAACAGTGTCAGGGATTGTGGTGGACTATGAGGGATCCTTGTAGCCTGACAGGCCAGGCCATTCATTTTGAGTGACTTCGTAATTCACAAATTCATGATCTGATTGCGCTTCTCTGGGGAGGGTTTAGTCGTCCACCAGACGGCCGGCCAATAAACGAACGCACTTGTGCGCTTCACAACATCCGCCGTGTACGTCAACTGTCAGCAATTGGTTCACTCTTTTCAAAGCTTTTCAGAGCTGAAGGTCACTCCTTCCACCCAAGCGCTCCAGGGCTGGGGGGGTCAAGCACTGATGTCACTTTTACCTCTTATTGCACTTTACTTGAAAACCTGCTGCTACTAAGTATTGTACCCCAAACACAATTTCGTGGCCTTTTTGACAATGACAATAAATTCTTGAATCTCTTGAATCTTGAATCTTGAATCATCGAGAATCCAATCCAAAAATGAATTAATAAGTAATTAATGTGGTCTGGTAAAACCAGGCTAGGATCCTTGTCCTATCACTCATCACACCACAGAAAACATTATACACTCGTGTGGCCACGGGAGCAGAGGACTACAGCTCATGTCCCTATCCTCTCCCCTCCTGAGTAATTTAATACCGCGTTACTGATCTGGTGGCCGGGTCGGGACCCAAAGTGTATCGTGAAGGCAAGGCAAGGTATATTTATTTGGATAGCGCGTTTTGTACAAAGATGCAATTCAATGTGCTTCACAACAATAAAAAACATGAAATGTTGGAAACAAGGAAACAACGAATATCAAAATATTACCAAAAAAAAGTGGGTAGAGGAGCGGTTCTGAGTGGGAAACATGCTAGTGGCTCCTGCCGCATAAAATAAGACACAGAACCCTGAATTAATGTCCAGGTTATTCGACGTTTAGTCTCGTTGCAGCACATGACCACTCCACATCCTTTTTCCTAATTGTGTTGACAATTATTAAAATTAAATTAGAATTAAAATGCTATTTGTCGTATTAGGTTGATTGACGTCCTACACCATGCATTAGCACATCATCCTATCTGTTTTTCTTTCCCATATTGTGACTAGTTGTGTCTACATCCATCATATTAGCTAAATGCTTAAATAGGCTATATAAAACAAAAATCGTATTAACAAAAAACAACAAAATATGGGTCCTGGTCAAGTTTTACTGTGTGCTTTGCAAATCTTCCCTTCTCCACGGCTATCGTCTGACTCGTATCGTAGCCTCCTATATCCTTACACAGTGGACAGCAGAAGCTAACAGTAGGAGGTTATGGGGTAACATGCTAATTGGCCACGCTTCGTATCGCCTTTCTAATGAGGACATTTCATTTCCCCACACCAGGGCCGGCCCGGGCCTTTATGGGGCCCTAAGCAAAGTTTCATCCAGGGGCCCGCAATCCAACCACCATCTCACATGTATCAGATGCTTCATAAGCTTAATTAATTTGCATGAGGAGTACGAGCTAATGACAGGTAGGCTGTCTGTAGATCATGTAGCGCATTTATCCTCCATTTACCCTTCATTTACCATCCATTTATCACAAAGGAATATCTTATTTTCGCTTCAAAACTACTGCTATTTGTTATATTCTGTGTTTAGTAGGTTTTTACAATTACCAAATGTCCTACATGAAAAATTAAGTTGTACCCACGGTCTTTGAGGTGTTCCCGATATGTAATGGCTCCTGTTTCTATTGTGGCAGTAAGTGGTACATGAAAAAGAAATGACTAGGGACAATGGCGGAGAGATAATTTCTTCCTTGAACTTTGCTGCTCATGGGGGCCCCTGGTGACATGGGGGCCATAAGCCATCGCATAATTCGCTTATGCCACGGGCCGGCCATGCCCCACACATTTACACAAACTCACCAACTTACATACCTGTTAGTGCTGTTTTTG
>NC_085873.1:20235260-20240260 GCF_034702125.1 Engraulis encrasicolus
AGGAGAAGAGAGGAGAGGAGGGGATAGGAGAAGAGAGGTGAGGATAGGAGAGAAGAAGATAGAGAGAAAAGAAGAGAGGAGAGGAGAGGAGAGGAGAGGAGAGGAGAGGAGAGGAGAGGAGAGGAGAGGAGAGGAGAGGAGAGGAGAGGAGAGGAGAGGAGAGAGAAGAGGAGAGGACAGAGGAGATGAGAATAGATGAGAGGAGAGGAGAAAAGAAGAGAGGAGAGGAGAGGAGAGGAGAGGAGAGGAGAGGAGAGGAGAGGAGAGGAGAGGAGAGGGGAGATTAGGAGAGAAGAAGAGAGGAGAGGGGAGGGGAATGGAGGAGAGGAGAGGAGAGGAGAGGAGAGGAGAGGAGAGGAGAGGAGAGGAGGGGAGCGGAGAGGAGAGGAGAGGAGAGCATGTCTGGCCAGCTGATTCACTTCCCCTCTACAATAGTCACTAGGGCAGTCATGGGTAAGCGCTTAGGGCATCTGACTTGTAGCCCAAAGGTTGCAGGTTCAACTCCCGACCCGCCAGGTTGGTGGGGGGGATTAATTAACCACCCTTACGAAAATGGACCATGTTTTTTCTATGAGAACTGAACCATGGTTTTTAGTTATCCATAGTTTTTGGTCACGGTTTTTTGAGCACGGTTTGTGACTGGTTTAACCATTGATTGACTATAGTTCAACCATGGTTCAACTTTGATTCAACCATGGTTTGACAATGATTTGCCCATGGTTTAACTATGGATTTACCATCGTTTAAATAGTTAATAGTATTCGGTTACTCATTACATTACAGTGAGCCGACGCTTTTTTTTTTATCCGAAGCGACTTACAGGCTATTGGCTACAATCCCTGGATCAATGTTAGGTGTCTTGCTCAAGGGCACTTCAGCCATGGATGGAGGTCTGTGGAATGCTGAGGATAGGATTCGAACCTGCAATCCTGTGATCTAGAGTCCAACTCCATGGTCCATGTTGGCAGTGCTCTCCCCCATCCTCCTCGATGACTGAGGTACCCTGAGCATGGTACTGTTGTGCACTTGTGTGCTGTGTCACAATGACAATGGGAGTCCCAGGTGGACTTTCACTTTACTTCACTTCACTTTCAGCAATTACAGACCTGACAAGCAGAGAACTGAGCAGAGCAGAGCTGAGATGAAGAGTTCATCACTGACTTATAACACATACACATACACACACACACACACACACACACACACACACACACACACACACACACACACACACACACACACACACACACACACACACACACACACACACTCCTTGTTCATTCCCGATGTCACTCTCTCTACCTGTTAATTGTGTGTTCCCGTACCGACCGAGTAATCATGCACGACACTGCACACTGCACATGCACTACCGACCGAGCATGGGTGCCGCGAGGGAGGGTAAGGTGTTACAGATTCTAAGGGCCCAACAGCTCTGACTGGGCCCTGGAAGGATGCTGATAACATAATTTGTCATTTTGGGGGCCAAAAATGTGAATCTTTCACGGGGCCCAAATTTTTTATCAGCGCCCCTGCAACCGAGTAATCATGGACTGCACCCCCAGCACCTACTTCCAGACAGTGGTGCCTTGTCGGAGCAAAGTAATCCTTGACCCTAACATTGACTATAACACTTTAGGTTTTCTTTTGCTTTCTTTCTTTCTTAGCTGATGTTGTTGTGGAGGTGTGACCTCCCTGCCAATAATGACAGGTTGGTCACACCGCCTGCTGTTAGAGTTGTCCTCTTAGAATGGTGGTCCAGGTGTGTGATACAACATCAGCTGATTTTAAAGCACGTCACTCATCAACATCACAGTGACCCTCTGATGAAGACGGAAGTAACACCGTCGAAACATGTCAGGTAAAAGATAAAAACTTTTACATGTCTTAAGGCAAAAGAAAACGGTAAAAAAAAGTTAAACAGTTAGACATAATGAACCTAATACATACTGTATATTGACTATAACCCTAAACCTGAACCCTAAATCTGAACCCTAAACCGAACCCTTGTTTGGGTGGTGTGCCTGGCATTCCATTCAATTCAACCAACAGTTACTTTTGCCAACATCAAATTGCTTATTTGTTGTATGCATTTATTTTAGAGAGTAATGTCACAACATAAACTGACTTGAAATGTGAACACTAGGCCTTGTTTGAGGGTATATCTACACACTGTGGAATAAGCTCCAAAAAAAAAAACTTTATTAAATTAAAACAGCAACGTTTCGATTACATTGGATCTTCGGTAGGCAAGATCCAGGTCGATCGAGACGCTGCTATTTTAATTTAATGAAGCTTATTTTTTGGAGCTTGTTCCGAAGTGTACAGACCTACCGTACCTTCTTGAACTGTCTGACACTTTTGTCTGGCACCTGCAACAAGTGACTGTGGGCGTG
The DNA here is from genome assembly GCF_034702125.1 of Engraulis encrasicolus. Taxonomy (NCBI): domain Eukaryota; kingdom Metazoa; phylum Chordata; class Actinopteri; order Clupeiformes; family Engraulidae; genus Engraulis; species Engraulis encrasicolus. Next base: position 20,237,654 of record NC_085873.1, read on the forward strand.
CCGTGCGCACCCTACCCAAAACGACTGGGTGGTGTTCCTGCCTTAAAGGCACCGTTGAGGGCAAAAAGAAACACAGAGGACATTAAGGGCTCAGAGATTCCTAAGAGACAAGCCACCATGCTGTTCGAAGTCAGATGAAATCTGTCTCGCAAAGGATCACAGAAAGCTGCGTTGTGTGATGTGTGCTTTGCATGTGTGATGATGTGTGTGTGATATGTGCAAAACTGTAAATACATAAAAAAGTGTTGACAAGGGATCAAACAGGGTTTTCTTGTAAGAGTTATTCTACGAAGCGGCTGTGCTTTTAAGTCCATGGATTTTATTTGCCAATTCCACTAACTATTAACTGCATACAATGATGTTTTGGACATTACCATACATTTATCTTTCATATATTACAGAAAGTGTAGACATGGCATTATTTCCCTCAGCAAGAATGAATATTTAATACTGGTTTTGGGCGTTTTCATGCCGTCCCGTTTTCCAAATGTCAGATTCAGTCTTCATATTAGCATGTAAAGAAACTTGTTTTGCCCAAGACGATTGCAAATGTTGATTCGCAGTAATCATCACCATATGACAAAACTGTCAGAAAGACCAATGTGCTTTCCATTCTAGCCTACATGAAATTTGCCATTTTGTGTGTGTCCACGAAAACTGTGTTAACCGTGTCACAGTCTGAAACCCCCTCCATAAATCAGTAATGGTTTAACGCAATTTCAAATTCTTTGTATGACCAGTGCATGTAAAGAAATTGACAATAAACTTGACTTGACTTGACTTGACTTGATGTGATGTTGTAACCTCTTTGGCAGGATATGGGAAGACTTTTTGGCAAGTTTTGAGCTCCATCCTTCCATAATTTAATCCATTCTTTTTCATGCTCTCATAGCGGGAAAATTGCCTGTCAACTGTGTTATCAACATATTCATAAGAATCTGAATTAGAAATCACATGTAGAAAAACACAGATAAAGCATACAAATACATGAATTGATTAAGGTGTTGTGGTGGAACTTCTGAGGTCCTCAGTTAGCACAACACCATAAAAATGGATGAAATGTCAAGCCGTGTTACCGTCAATGGTGTTACAATTAGCTATGACAGTCAGGGTTGCCAGATGAGGCTGATGATTTCCAGCCCAAAAAAATGTTCAAAACCCGCCTAGAAGCACAAAATCCCGCCCAATTCTATTGATTTCTATGGCAAAAAGTGGGCGGATATTTCTGATAAATGCCATTCTTACCCGCACACGGCCATCCTAAGCAGCCCAATTGGGCGGGAACCAGCCCAATCTGGCAACACTGATGACAGTGGAGGAGGAGTATGTTTTTGCCAATTTATCTCCATATTGACAGATTCGTCTGCTCTGTTTTTTTCTCCTAAAAAAGTGCCGACTTGTTCCCCTGCACTGTTGACCGTAACACAGTTGAGTAACACGGTTGACTGTTTTGAAAGTGTTTTTGAGCTATTGATCCTTTATGTGTTGGAAAAATTATATGAACAGACACTAGGGATTATCTCTGGAGAAGGAAGTCTTGTGTAAGGAGGGTGACTAAATTCAAATCAGACGTTACAGGGATTTACAATGAAAGAATGTGTCAGTCAGTATCACAGTGAATCATAAAATCCTATGAAGCTCAACAATCACATTTTCTATATCAGTTGCACAGATTAATGACAACATTATTGCTAAGGGACATAAGCACTTTCAAACGTATGTTGTTTCAACTCTAGTATTTTTATATGTTTGAAATGACAGTATTTGTCCATAACACTGTCGACAAAATAATCAAGCAAATGTTCGCTTTCATTAGAGTATTTATCAAATGATTTAAGATTAAGCTTGCCAATTTGTTTGTTTGGAAACTTAAATATATACACTATGTAAACATCTAGGTCATTTAGTTGATAACTGATAATTGACATTTAACTGATAATTGACATGACTGATAATTGCCAAAAGCGTAGGCGAATCGCAGAATCACTCGTAAGTTAAATGCAGTAATAGTAAATGTATTTGTAAATGTAATTCTTCAGACATGATATTAAAAGCCACATGCACCAGCCAAAGTGCTTAACTCTTTGAGTTTCCTCGAGAGTAAATGCAAAACAGTGAGAAAAAACTGTTCACAGAACACATAATCCTTTGGGACGTGGATGAGGAAGTAAGTATGGGTACAGTATGTGTTCTCTATATCAGCAAACACACATGTTAATACACACACACACACACACACACACACATACACATACACACGTAAACACACACACTTGACACACGCACACACGTAAACACACACACATATAAACACACACACACACACACACACACACACACACACTCTCTCTCTCACACACACACACACGGAAACACACACAGATGAAAACACACACACACACACAAACGAAATCTCAGGTCCCAGGCTTTATCAGATGCTCCTAGTGGGTACGTATTGGAGTTCCCACAGCACACTTAACACACATGAACACACACACACACACACGGAAACACACACACAAACACACACACCCCTTTCCCTTTTCCTTATTCGTTCCCCTATTATAATTCCAGGTCCCAGGCTGTGTAGTGTGTGCTTTATCAGAT
>NC_085873.1:20245260-20252760 GCF_034702125.1 Engraulis encrasicolus
AATACTGTTTTATGTGTTTTAATTTTAAAATATGTACCGTCACACGATGCTTACTTAACGCCTAAATAGAACAAACATTTTTTTGTAATTTCACAAATATTCCTGTAGGCTTAAATTGGCTATTACTTTGATAATTCAACAACTCCTAAGGAAAATGTTGTAAGCACATTCATTTAAAATGTCCAAAACTCCTTCTTACGGTGGTGACTTAAGAACTGACGGTGGTGACAGTAATCTGAGAGTGGTGAAAGTGGCCTAATTTGTACCAGCATTTAGCAAAATAAATAGCCCTCTCAAGTCAATGGCATCTTGTATAAACACTTTATTTTTGTGTGTGCACAGTATGTTTGTACATGTGTTTTTTCTTCATTAGTTAGATTCTCTAGGAAGTACGCCATTGGTTCTTGAAAATGTGGCAAAAACAGGTTTTAAGTTGTTCAAATCCAAAATATAGAGGTGTATTATCATAGATGTAGGTCTTGGCTGTGCAGTGAATGTATTGCCCAAGCTCCCCATGTTTAACATTTTTCATAAAATGGGCTCTTTCTTGTTTTGTCAACAGCGGCAGACAGAATTAGAAGCAAAAACATATGTTTACTGTATTAAAGTGAATTACTGTAACAATTCAACATAACTGTAGATACTTATTGTATGCATATTCCTAAAACATGTCAAAAACACGTAAAACATGTGTTTTTAGGTGAACTCCATCAGATGTCACCACCGTCAGGTTTTCTGACAAAAAAACTCTCCAACAGCACCTCAGTGGTGGCTAGAGTATCATTTTGGATCACAATTATTACTAACATGCCTAGTAATGTTTCATTAACCAGCACAATTTAGTAAAATATGGAACAAGATGATGAGCGGAACAAAGTCTGACGGTGGTGACATCTGACGGTGTGAGACAAAAAAAAACACTCTTTTACATATTATGCATTGTTTGTTCACATTAGCCATTTCATTTTCGCTCTGTTTCTTGGGTGCTTCATACCTTTTCTGAGAAAGTATATATTAATTAACATTAATGTAATATAATACTATTAAAACCCCCGACGGTGTTGACAGTTTATGTACCAGTGTCCAAACGAATTAACAAATTGAGGAAAAAATAGTAAACTTACAGGAGCTTCAGTGATGGTGAAGTATGCAGTAGAGCTAAAGGTTTGAAAAGGGGTCCTCAGTAATAAAAATGACCTCATGCATACCTGATTTTATTGTCTTTTAGAAAAAATCTGACGGTGGTGACCAATATGCTGGACACATTTTGATCAATCAGAAAATAATAGTAAATATTGTTTTACATGCACTATGTGCACATCTGTAGAACGACTTAAATATGGTCTTCCAAATCATGGTGATATTGTTCAATTCTGTTAGCGATTTTTGTATTTTAAGTCAATTGAAATGATGATGCCAGTCCTTGGAACAGGCGTTTTTACAGGGTGTGGACAGGTTTATAGCCATGAAAAGTAATAAAATTACACTTAAATATTTCAAACAACTGTGTATTTGTGTAACAGACCCCTTGGCCATTACCTGGATTCATTTTGTTCGTGAAAATTTAGTTGATTTTCAACAGAATTAGCATTTTACTGCTGGGACATGTTTTTGCCAAACGTTCAAGAATCAGTGCTATGCTATGTGCGTGGAACATCTTCACAAGAGTTAGAGTATGCACATCCCATCTCATTTAGGCCAGGTGCAGGACAAAGGCGTATCTGACAGTGGAAAGAGTTGAAGAGTTGAAAGAGCTCCGCTCCTGCATGCCTGATGAAGACCCTGTTGGGTTGGAACGTTGCATGACCTGAATAAACCTTCAAAGCGGAGCTGCAGTGTGCGGGCTTCTAACTTACTCTTTCTAATGTGCGTGGAACATACCAGCCTGGGAAGCACCAGTCAGACAACCGTGCCAAGAAGGCAGTGATTGCTGCGAGAGGACTTGGGGATTTGGCCGCTAGAGTTTGGGGAACATTTTTTAAAACACTAGCCAAAAGCTGTTGTCCTAACATGCTCCGCACTCACTCCACACTTGTTTTCATGTACAAAATGAAATAAAAAGTAATTATAAGAGTACGAGTATGGACATCCCACCTCGCTGAGGCCAGGTGCAGGACAAAGGGGTATCTGACAGTAGAAAGAGTAGAAGTCTGCACACTGTAGGTCAGCTTTGAAGGTTTATTCAGGTCCTACGTTTCGACCCAAAAGGGCCTTCATCTGGTACATGTGATGAAGACCCTGTTGGGTCGAAAAGTTGTACGACCTGAATAAACCTTCAAAGAGGAGCGACAGTGTGCAAAATGAAAAGTAAGAATACATTTGAAATCGCAGTGGGCTGTTAACAGCGTTAATGCGCTGCGTCAACGTGAGACTTATCGGGGCGAACACACCGGCGTGAACAAGAATAAGCGACAGAGAATCGCAAGACTGTGTAGCAAGAGTGATACGAGTGATAGAAGCAACAGAATATGTCTGTTAAAAGCAGAATGCAAGCATTCTGACATTCCAATTGGGCGGCTGTCGACATAATGTATCATAGCTCATTTACATAATATTCACTGAAGTCCACTACAAACTGTCGCTCGAGGCGCCGGAGTCGATCAAATCGTATCTGGTCTATTCACGCCATTATGAATAATGAAATATCGCCGTTAATCTATTTTCAAAATTGGGTTGGGAGCTGGATACGCAAACTACTGTATGATGGCACATCACCATTGCGTCCTAACTTTTACAAAGTTATTACATTATATTCTACTTTGCTTATGCTTTTTTTGGTGAAAGTCACTAAGTTATTTTCACCCATTGACGCCTAAGGCACCTGCAAAAAAGGGTGCTGAATGCCTGAGCCCTTTTTTAAGAAAAGCTGCCCTCAGCCTATAAAAACTAAAAATACCTCAGCTTCTGAAGCACATAAAAATAAGCACTAAGTTGCATTTAAACACTACAAAGACCCTCAGATTTCATTAGAATGTGTTCATTGAACTCAAATAAACAGAGATTTTTAATAAAGTTGTCTCAAATCTCATGAGCCTGAATGTTGCGTAATGCAGCTCCAGGCGCCAGGGCCAATGTTGCACAATGCAACATCAGGCATCAATGGGTTAAGGACAGGGTATTGGTTACAATCCCTGGAGCAGTGTGGAGTTAGGTGCCTTGCTCAAGGGCACCTCAGCCACAGAGTGAGATAGGGAGTGGAAGGGTGGGATTCGAACCTGCAACACTCTGATCTAAAGGCTGTCTCCTTAACCATGACACCACAGCATTACACTTCCCCCCCCTCCATCCCTTCTCGTGTGTCTACAATGCTGTGACTAAGAGGCCCTGTGAGAGCCAGCCCAATGCCCAGGAGCAGGCCAGAAGTGAGCCAAAATAAAGGCATAAAGAGAGCCGTTAGAGGACTGCTGGGGTTTGGGGAACATATTTGACATCATTGGCCAAGTGTGCTGTCCTAGCATGCCCCACACTCGCACCATACTTGTTTTTATGTACAAAAATGAAGAAATGTTAAAATAACTTTGAACATCTATATAAGCATACAGAAGGAGCCACTGATGTTGGAGCATGTGTCCTTGTCTGCTCCATGGTTGCTCCTCTCTCGCTGTCGGAGCATCCTCCAAACTGATGTGTATCGATAGGATATACGTACATGAAAATAATAGATAAACACAGAGATACGAAGACAGAGTTGTTCAAACTTGCTGCCACTCACATCAGCGCCCGGAAGTGTTTTTCAGACACCTTAATTTCCCTCAGGATTAATAAAAGTACTCTACCACTCTACCACTCCTTCCAGCTTGAAACTCATTGAAAGGCTCATAGTATTACATGCAAGGTCACATATGCTTCCTCACATCCTCTTCCTCACACTTCCTCAACGTGACTGTTATTGCTGCCTCTGTCTCACTCTAAGGCCTGGGATATCTTACTGTATGATACACTAATCTGGACCCTGTTTCTCGAAAGCAACGTTGCTAACCAGTTAAGAAACACACCCCAGAACTCAAGATACACAGACATGTGCGCACACTGCCATATTCACACAAGCGTTAATGGCAATCAGATGAAATTTCATATTGAGGTTGTGGTAGAGTTGGAAAACATGAATGAGAGGGTGGAAAACATGAATTAGCCTCGTTGGCGATATGCCCCTTAAGGGCCAAAACATACCAAGGCGGAACGGAACGGTCGCGGGACCAACGCGGTCGTTCTGCTTAGTTTCGGCCGTTGTGTTTTTCTCTGCCTTTCACACTGACAGCGTCGGCGTGCACAGCCAGTCCTGTTAAAAAAAAAACACACAGCTAAAGCTAACGTGCTACTTTGCCATTCATTTGAATGAGACACCGCCGGTCGCCGGCGTGAAAAATACGCTCGAGTTCTATTTTTCAAATGCAGAGCCTGCTGATGCCCGACTACCGCCGGATGCTGTGTAAGGACAGATATGTTTCAATGTATTTTCACCGACACCGGTAAAAACCGTGGCCGTTCCACGACGCTTTTCCGCCCTGGTGTGTAAGACCCCTTAATAATACCTCAAGAATCATGCAAAGTGTTCTGATATGCAAAGTGCTCTGGACCCTCTTTCTCGAAATCATCGTTAACCAGTTAGCAACCAGTTGCCAAGTAACCAAGTGAGTTGCTAAATTAGTTAGCAGCAACGAGAAACTTACTGCAGGTCTTAAACAAGTGCAATATGTGCGCTCGTTTACTCATGGTTGTGCGCGTCACTTAAGTCCCACAGCATGCCTATCCCAGACCTAAATCCTTTGATAGACTGCGTCAAAATGAGGCCCTGTGTTTGGCAAAGCTTGGCAGAGATGACCGTCATACCAGTCTATGCCAGACAGACAAGCAGACAGAGACACACGTGCCAAGGGGCTGTTTGAGGATTTAGTGGCGGGAGAGATGGACACAGCCGTGCGCATTCAGTGGATTAACGTCAGCTGCAGTTAACATCTGGGAGAGAGGGAAACAGAGAGGGGGGAGAAGAAAAATAGAAGTGGAAAGAGGAAGACACAGAGGCATGAAGAGAAAAGGAAGAGAAATAGAGATGGTGATAGTGAGACAGAGATTAAGACAAAGACAGAGTGATTGAGAGGGAATAAAAAAGGGTTAGTGAGAGATAGTGTGAGCAGAGTGATTGAGGGCAAAGCAAGAGTGAGTAACGGTGCATACATACCAACGGCGCGGACATCCACAGTACGTCCACTTCACGTGTCCGTTATCAGTCCGAAACGGTTAGAATGTATGAAAACAAATCATGCCTTGCACACCGGAACATGGTGTAAGCGCGGCGCATGTCTGTCCCGACCGGACATGTCCGCGTTGCTCCTTGAAAATAGAACGAGTCTATTTTCCTGTGCAGACGTCCGCGTTCAATGTGCGGCTCCCATTGAAAATGAATGGCTGCTGCCCATGGATAGAACGTGGGCGTTGACTGTGCAGTGTGAAAGGCAGCCCACGAACCTCTCGGACTCGCTCTGCTCACGGAGACGCTAAGGAAACGTGCCGTCTGTGTGTGTATATACCGTAAGGGAGAGAGTACAATGTCATGACAATGTGTATGAATACCGTGTACACCGGTTTGAACTGTCTATCGCATGTGTTTACCACAATTTTGCATGAAAGGTGTAGGTTTGGATTTGAAAGTGGTGGGGACATTACAAAAGAAAAGGGAAAAAAGGACTACTATATATTCGTTAAAAAGTGGTGGGGACAAGCTAGGTTTATCTCAAAAGTGGTATGAGTATGTCCCCACCATCCACACTTAAAATTACGCCCATGCTTTTACAGGTTAAGGTTACGGGTGCGGTTGGCCTGAGCCCAATTTCCTTGCTTGTTTCGCTGTTGTTAGTAAAACTAAAACTGCAGAAAGTTGCTTTACTGACTGAGTTAGGAATGTTTTTGGTCAGGGCACAGCTAAGCATTTTCGAGTTAAGCAACAGAAATTTGCTGTGGACGCGGGAAAATTACTTCCCTAACCCAGGGCCTTAGAAATCAATAGAACTTTGGGTGGGATTTAGTACCTGGGCTCCGCCCTAGCGGTGACGGGTAGCATGTAATTTTTCCGATACCCCTTTGGTCCGATTCGTCAATATTCTGAAAATTTCCCATTAATCCTACAGCCCACTAACTCGAAATAATTAAATGAAACCCTTTGCTCCGACAGCTCAATGTTCCGACCAATGGCTGTTTGGGGTTGGTCATCATCCCAGGTCGTATGTCCTGCTTTTCCCGGTGCCAAGTAAACTTCAGCTGCATGCGCTGCGACGAGCACATAGATGCCGTCTGAGTCGGTCTTGCTGTGCCCTTACCAAAACCACCCCTAAACATAACCTGTCATTAATGCAATGTTGCCAAGTTTTACAATTGTGCCCTACCCAAAACCATTTCTAACCCTAACCTGTCAGTAGGCTATTGCAATGTTTCTGAGTTTTAAATTTGTGCCTTGACCAAAACTTTCCCTAAACCTAACCTGTCACAGACAGCAGCATGACCACTGCGTAGGCTTCAGAGATGACGGTGATCTAAAGCAGCTTTTGGTCGGAACATTGGACTGTCGGGACAAAGGGTTTCATTTAATTGGTAAAAAGTTATCTGAGACTAAGTGCTGTAGGATCAATGGGAAATGTTCGGAACATTGACGCATCGGACCAATGGTGCGTCGGAAAAATGAGCGGACCCCGCGGTGACGCTACACCTTTGGCTCAGCTACACACACTAGGGCCAGGAGCTTGTGTATGAGGATTCTGTTCCCTTCACAGCGGGAAACTGTACCCACTTTGTCTGGAACCAATCAACTGAGCATTTCCAACCGTCCTGGGTAGAGGCGTGTTCAAGGCAGTGACGTGGTTTAAGCAGAGACGTTCTATTGGGACTAAGAAATGTTTGGTTTAAACTTCGGCACAGCCCTCAACCAGTAGAAAGCCGAGGGAGGCGGGTTAACCAGTGTGGAAACACTAATCGTTATAGTCCTGGTCAGACCAGAATTGCGGTACTATGAAAATCAGGCAAAGGATTTAGCGCCTTCAGGCAGTTTTTGAGCATTTTATTGATTGGAAATAATCAGACACATCTGGCAACCCTGGGACACAGACAGATGCTGGATCTCAAATGGAGCACTTGTGCACGTCAGTGCAGGGTTACCAGATGAGGCTGATTTCCAGCCCAAAAAAAGCTCAAAACCCGTCTAGAAGCACAAAATCCCGCCCAATTCTATTGATTTCTATGGCAAAAATTGGGCAGGTTTTTCTGCTAAATGCCATTTTTACCTGCACGTGGCTATCCTAAGCAGCCCAATTGGGCAGGAAACAGCCCAATTTGGCAACACTGTGTCAGTGTTCATGTTTCAGTGTGTATGGCATATTAGTTAGGCACTGAAACATAGTGCCCAATGCGCACAAGTTCACCATCTGAGACACAGTAAGAGAGTGTGCCACTTGACCATCAAACTAAGGCAGTGAATCTCAAAGTGTGGTCCGCGACAGAGCTCAGGTGGTC
>NC_085873.1:20257760-20272760 GCF_034702125.1 Engraulis encrasicolus
AGGGATATGAATGATAGAGAGTTTGAATGTGTCTATTTGTTGTATTTAGTGAACGTTAAGGCGTGTGTGTGTGTCTGTCTGTCTGTCTCTCTCTGTGTGTGTGTGTGTGTGTGTGTGTGTGTGTGTGTGTGTGTGTGTGTGTGTGTGTGTGTGTGTGTGTGTGTGTGTGTGTGTGTGTGTGTGTGTGTGTGTGTGTGTGTGTGTGTGTGTGTGTGTGAGTGTGTGAGAGAGTGTGTGTGTGTGTGTGTGTGTGCGGAGGGAGTTGGGGACTGATGCCATGCAGCTCTGCGCATGCTCAGTACATATACTATAGGATCTATATATAATACTGTTCCTCAAACTTCTTTGAATAAAAGCTCCTTGAGCCTCATCATCAGTCTCCCAACGCCCCCTTGACCTCATCATAAGCCTGCCAATACCCCCCTAGTATTAAAAAACAAAATGGACTAATGGCCCCCAATGGCAGCTACGTAAGCTCTACCTCTAACCTGTATCCTTCTCAACACCCTCTTTTTATGAAGAGTATGTTTACTTTGAAGCAAAAGTAGGTACTTTTTATTTTTTATAATTTCAATTTTATTTTATTCCCTTTAATGGGCTTTTATTTCCAATTCTGCCCTTTCAGACAGTTTTGAAAATCACATTTAAAAATTGGCTGTATACTTAGCATTCTCTGTGCTGAACACCAGACTCCTCCTCAGAATCTTTCCCCCCTCTAAAGCAACTGTTTTCATCCTTAAATAATACTTCCACATTGTTTGAGTGGTTCATCAACTTTGCATCAGCATGAAAATTTGAATTTATTTATTTGTGCTTCCTTCCATGAAGCATTTAATTCCCCGTTCAGCCTATTCAAACATGTCTTCACCAAGAAACACAAATGAGACGCAGTAGAATTATTAGAGATTTATTTATTCGCCCTGTGTGCCAATAGCCCAAGGGGACCTACCGTGCTGTCATAACTACCAGTTGAGCCACATTCAACATGCAGGGAAGCTGATGAAGGCGAACAAACAGGTCAGCTGCCCTGGGCCCAAGGGGACGGGAGGGGCTAAAGGGGTGTATTTTAGGTGTGTATGGTGGGGATGTGCCCATACCACTTTAACAAAAAATAAAAGTTTTGGGGGGCTAGTTTTTGACAGGATAGTGTGAGAGGAGACAGGAAGCGAGCTGGAGAGAGATTTGGGGTAGGGCTTGGAAATGATCCCGGCCGGACTCGGATCCCCCATAGGCATGCAAGCCCAAATGTGGGGGGCTTAGCGCGCTGCGCCACAGCGCCCCCATGTCCATACCACTTTTCAGGTAGACCTAGCTTGTCCCCACACACTTTTTCACAATTATAATGCAAAAATAGCATACCTGTACAACTACCCATATTAATGTCCCCACCACTTTCCAAGCCAAACCTACACACCTTTGCAAAAGAAGGATACATTGTATGCATTCAGAAAGGGAGGCCCTTCTATATGATTTTGTCCCGGACGGACCCAAAGTCAAAGCTTTCAGCGGCCCTGATAAATGGCTACCAGTCGAGTCCCATTCACATGGCAGCGTTGTGACGTGAAGACGGATGCGTGCAGCATGTGGCTTCATGGGAAAACGCCACCACTGCCTATTATCATGACATCCAAACGTGAACAATTGCATTGTTCCATTAGCCAAAAGTTCCCTCAAAACCACCCACATATTCACTCACTCTCTCACTCACTCGCTCACTCCCTCCCGTCTGCAAAGATTGCTATTTTCTGATTTGTTTGGTCTTGTTTGGGGTTTTGTTGGCCTTTGTAAGCTTCTGTTTTTAGATCATTGTGACATTGCACCTGCTAGAGCACCAACTGGCACTGCTCTCTGTCTCACATGAGCACGAAGAGGAGGAGGAGGAGGAGGAGGAGGAGGAGGAGGAGGAACTGATTCGGGCCCGAAATAGCTTTCCCATGAGTCTAGGGGGTTTAAAATAAGCGCACTGGGCAGTGACACACACACACAGGCACAGACGCGCACACACACACACACACACACACACACACACACACACACACACACACACACACACACACACACACACACACACACACACACACACACACACACACACACACACGGGCAGACACACACACTGGGCAGGGACAGGGACATGCTTCTGTGTGAGGCTGGAATGAGGGGGCTCGTCATGGGAACCATCGTCATGGGAACCAGTCCAGGGCTGCATTGCTCTACACATGTGCATGTGCGCCACTCGACCAGTACAGGGACGGGCTGGGATGGGCCAGGCTAGGACCAAGAGATGGGTTAGGGCCAAGCGTATAACTAGATGAGACTTCTAGAGAAGAAGAAGAAGAAGAAGAAGAAGAAGAAGAAGAAGAAGAAGAAGAAGAAGAAGAAGAATACAGAGATGAAGAAGAAGATGGAGAAGAAGAAGAATACAGGGAAGGAGAAGAAGGAAAAAAGAAGAAGAATACATAGAAGAAGAAAGAAGAAGAAGTAGAAGAAGAATACAGAGCAGGAGGAGGAGGAGAAAGAAAATGTGATGTTAATCACAAGCAATCATGTAGGAGTGCCATGAATTCAACAGCTATGTTGTTTACACTGCGGCATGAGTTTTTGACCACAAAGGCATTGTGCACAGTGCACTGTGGTAAACAAACCCTTAGGAGGCCGGACTGACTGAGAAAGACAGAGAGAGAGAGAGAGAGAGAGAGAGAGAGAGAGAGAGAGAGAGAGAGAGAGAGAGAGAGAATGAGAACAAGAGAATGAGAGCAGAGTGGAGATTAGAGTGCGGGAGAAAGAGAGAGAGAGCCTGTGAGCACTGTAAGCAAACAGTGGCCGATGACAGCTAATCTCCACTGGGGCTGCATGACAACAATAACAATTGTGTGCGATGCACGCTCACACACACACACACACACACACACACACACACAAACACACATGTGGACACACGGACACACACACACACACACGCACATGTGGAGACACACACATATGGAGACACACACACACACACACACACACACACACACACACACACACACACGTGAACACACACACACACACGTGAACACACACACACACAGACTCACACACACACACACGCACATGTGGAGACACACACACATATGGAGATACACACGCACCCCCCCCCCTCACACACACACACACACACACGCAGACAGTACAGAGAGGAGCAATCATAGTGACAGTCAGTAGTCAGTTCCAACGTGCAAAACATTTCAAAGGAAAACAAAACATCAGACAGAGGACCAACCAACTCCTTGCAATGCTGCTCCTGTTGTTATTGCTCTCCTAGAGACCCATGAAAAATAGCAAAACATCACGCCAGGAGCTAATCAAACCTGTGGGCCTGCGTCCAGAGGTATACGCACACACACGCACCACACACACATGCACGCACGCATGCACACGCACGCACACACACACATGCACGCACGCATGCACACGCACGCACACACACAGCCTCTCTCACACATACAAACAGGGTCGCTGCTAAGATTTTTGCGACCCTAGGCATAACTGGTCCGGAGGCCCCGCTAATAATTAAATAATAATAATAATAGTAATAATCTACTAACTAACAAATATGTTTTGCAATATAATTCAATATTTTTTCATGATGTTTTTTCAGTCAATTTCAATATAAGAGGCCCCAATTTTCGGGGACAAACTGGTTGGTGCCCTAAGCACCCTCTATACTCTGCTCATGTCTAGTGGCGGCCCTACATACACACACAGACACAGACACAGACACAGACACACACAGACACAGACACAGACACAGACACAGACACACACACACACACACACACACACACACACACACACACACACACACACACACACACACACACACACACACACACACACACACACACACAGACCTGTGGGCCTGTGTCCAGAGGCATTTCTCAGGATGCTTTACACTTGATGCTGAAATGCCAGACGTTTCTATCAGTGCACCTTGAGTCTGGCCTGCCTGCCAGGGTTGCCAGATGAGGCTGATGATTTCCAGTCCAAAAATTGCTCAAAACCCGCCTGGAAGCACTAAATCCTGCCCAATTCCATTGATCCCCATGGCCAAAAATTGGGCGGTTTTTCCTTCAAAATCCATTTTTACCCGCAAACAGCCATCCTAAGCAGCCCAATTGGATGGGAAACCGCCCAATCTGGCAACACTGCTGCCTGCCTTCGATTGCAAAGGGCCCCTAATCTCTGACTTTCTTTTTCTTTTCTTTTGTTTTTTTCTGTTCTTCATCAGAGTCTGGGTGGATGTATCAGTTGGCCTACGCCTCAATTTTCCACTGACATGTGCGTAGAGCAGGTTGGTCATAATCAACTAATAACTCACTGTTGAATGCTGTGCACACACACACAAACACACACACACACATGCACACACACACACACACACGTGCACAAACACACACAAAGAGTTTCGGGAAGTCAAAATGTTCTCTCTGGGGTCTACACTACAACACAGCAATGTACTCGACACTACAACTGTAATGTATTGCAATGTAATGCAATGTATACACTACATATGCAGGGGCCTGTAAGCTGGTTCAGGAGTAAACCAGGTTAAGGTATAAGGTAAAACATCTAATAGAAGAGCCTGGAGTCCCCATGTTCTTAAGAACTCCTGGTTCTTCTATTGGATGATTTACCTCTTAACTTAACCTGGTTTACTCCTGATCCAGCTTCTTAGTATAGACCCCTGGTCTTCTGTAACAGCAATAACTTTCCATTGCTGCTCGCTCCCAAGGAAAGAAAGAAAAAAACAGAACAGAACAGAACAGAGCAGCCAAGGGAGTGTATTTACTTTTAAACCAGCAGTAGATATGAGCCCGAGACAAGAGAAAAAGGCTCGACTAGGAGAAAACACCAGGCCGGGCATTTTCAGCCAACGCCTGGTCCGCCAGGCATAGAGAGAGAGAATATTGCCTGTGACAACATTTTTAGTCATGGCGTACAGCACTACATCTGATTCGAAGAGAGATCAGCTGTAGCAGCATGAGGATCAATACTGATACTACATTGAGGGGAGGACCAGGCAAAAATCATCAACAGTCCACCGGGCTCAACTGTTATACGGCTGACCAGGGTTCGATTCCGGCCCATGTAATCTGCCGGTCCTTCCCCATCTCTCTCTCCCCATTCGCTTCCTGTCCACATCTTCACTGTCCTGTCTCAAATAAAGGCAAAAAAACAGTCCACCAGGCAAATGCCCTGTATGGAATCATATGGCGTCATATTGGGACCGATACTGATACTATATTGAGGGGAGGACCAGGCCAAAATCATCAACAGTCCACTGGGCAAATGCCCTGTATGCCATAAGGCCAGTCCAGTCCGAGACAAGAGGGACTACGATTGTCGCAGCCTTCAAGTCCACTTGGGTGGGCAAGTCTCACTATGCCCCCCCCCCCTTTATTTCCCGGGAAGTCCAGATAAAGGACGGTGACAGATTTGATGCCAAATCACATCGTTATTTTTATGGCTTAGCCCACCAACCCCTCCCTTAAAAAAAACCATTGACCCTTTTCCTCAGGTCAAGCCTGAGGTTTTGGGTTCTTAGAAGTCTGAGATAAAAAGAAAAGGATGCGGTGGAGGATGGAAAGAAAAGGGATAAAACAAGAGCAAAACAAATACATACACATCTAAGTGAAATATGTCAAAGAGAGAAGAGAAGAGACAGGAAAGGTGAAGGGAGAATTTATGTGGAAAACATCGACTAAAAAGCCAAGCGTTCTGGAGAGGACATGGAGAAGATCCCTCCTTGTTACTAGGAGACTGTTCGGCACTGCAGGCGGAATCTTTTGTTTGACTCAGCCTGTGATATCAAAGGGGCTTAGTGGAGATATGTTCTGGCCATTCAGGCGATGTGGATTTTGTAACAAACAAAGGCAATATTTTCCTATGGTCTAAGTCAGTAGTGTAGTACCAGATTCTTTATCCGATGCAGACCAAGCTCCAGTAGACCACCTTTTTATGATATAAATGGGTAAAAACAGACAAATTTGACTAGTTTTTAGGGGCCCTCTTACATGGGGCCCTGATGAATCAACCCCGCATTCCCCTCTACTGCGACACCCCTGTTGTAACTCACAGTACAGTAAGTGTAAGGTGTACAGTAAGTGGATGTTGTACTATGAATGTCTTCACAGTGAAGTTCCAATATGTAATATAATGTTATCTTATTTCTTATCTCTTATACTATATTGTAGAAATAGGCCATTGGATGCAGGCCAGTTTTCTAGACCTTTTCCAGGACCATCATTTCTAACCTGTCTCACTGTGTGTGTGTGTGTGTGTCTGTGTGTGTGTGTGTGTGTGTGTGTGTGTGTGTGTGTGTGTGTGTGCGTGCGTGCGTGCGTGCGTGCGTGCGTGCGTGCGTGCGTGCGTGCGTGCGTGCGTGCGTGTGCATGTCAGGCAGTAATTCACAATCATACCGTAGTAACCTTGCCCAAACTTCCACAGGTCCGTAAGATGGCTCCTGAATTTATGGTCAACAGGTCAACGCCAGCGGCTACATTTTTTATTCTTTATTCAGAACATGTTGTATCTCTTTTCCCCCCCACCTATTGTCAAGTCGAATGTCAACATCACTGATTTACCATCTCTCTCATCTGAAAGAAAGGAATTATCCTGAGTATTAAATTATGCTTGACACTTGCAGTTGACATGCGGAATAACCTGCAATTATTTAGCTAAAGGGTAAGGCTTACAGAAGGACCGGAACAGTAAGAGTTTAGATGCCTATCGAAGAACCAAAGAGCAATGTGAGTTTATGTAGATGCCTTGCAAGTGAACTCAGAAGTGGTCCACACCCTGATTGAAGTTGATAAAGCAGGAGAGCACCATTCATGTATCCCTCTGCAATCCCAAGACCAACCCCCTTAACATTATATTAGGCCACATTTCATTACATTACATTGCATTACACTTAGCTAACGCTTTTATCCAAAGAGACGTACAGTAACTTCGAGGGTATTGGTTACAGGGCCTGGAGCAGTGTGGGGTTAGGTGCCTTGCTCAAGGGCACTTCAGCCATCGAGTGTGGTAGGGCTTGGAGGTGACTTACAGTAAGCCTACTGAAAATGACTAGGTCACTTTGGATAAAAGTGTCAGCTAAGTGTAATGTAATGCAATGGCAAGACTGAAATGAGTTTGTGAGACATTGTGCAGCATCATATGTAACTGAGGAGATCCTGTGCTATCCACCTATCAGTCAATGCTCCAGTTCAGGCATGGGAGGTACAGCACGATACATTACATTACATTACATTGCATTTGGCAGACGCTTTTAACCAAAGCGATACCGCTGGGCTAAAGGTCCAGAGCGACCGACAGACCAGACCGATGCTGTATGAGGCTTCGGGAGGGAGGTTTTCTAATGTGCTATGCTGCACTCTACTAGTTGGCATCCGTTACACATAGTTAGTATGGACAGGGCCGCTGACGGCATTGGCCAAACCTGGGACAAAATCAACTAAAAGGGCCCCCCTCCCAATATACATACAGCATATACGTATATACATGGTCATTGGTTTGAAATTGTTCTGAAAGTGCACTTTGTTTACTTGTACTGTTCAGTGTTTCAAATTTAGTTGTGTTCCAACAATAGACAAAGACGTTATACACAATTGGTCCATTCTATAGTTATTTAGATGAAAGGATACCCATTAAAAATCCATGGTCTGACGCTTTTAACATAATGGTCATAATCAGACCTCAAGTGAGTGGCGAGTGCGCCAATGGATGACTGCTATCTGGACAATGATGAGGGGGTAGGACAGTACTAAGTCTGCACTCCACAACTCATATGTTCTTCCCAATGGAAGGACATTCAAACACCCAACCCTCTCCATTCCCAAGGCCAGCCCTCTCAGCATTATGGCCACAGTTCCCTAACAAATATTCTATCATGATGTAACAAACATCCAAATATTTGTACAAAGATGCTCAATGATTTTATTTATTATTATGCTTGTTGTTGAGTGTAATACCCATACATATGCACTAACATGTCCCCAAGGACAGCTGCATGGGACACAAACACACATTTCATAACTGCCTAAAATTTACTTTGACTTGTAAACTGGGCCTGGCATTTACCATCCTGCAGACAGTGGCTGGCCACGGCCTTCGGACTATACTGTTCAGGAGTAAATCAGGTTAAGTTAAGGGGTAAATCATCTAATAGAAGAGCTTGGAGTACTCCACCCTTTATTGATTTTCGCAGTAATTTGAAGCATTATTCACGAATGTGCACATCATTTTCTTCTTAGTGTTTTCAGTACTATACATACATTTATTGGTGTCTGAATTATTAGCATAGCTTAGGATACTCACTGGAAGTAAAAGGGAGCTTTAGCAGTGGTCATGTCATTATAATAAAGACATTTTAACTATAGGCTACTTCTTGGAGTGCCTTGTTGAGGAAAGTTTTTTTCTCTAAAGGGACTGAGCACGCCTCTTACTTGCAACAGGGGCTTTCCGGTTCTCACGTCCATGCAGGACAGAATAATGTCATGCTGCTCACTCTCGTTCATACTGTATATGTGTTGTATGACACTGATTATGAGAGAGCTGCTTACTCGTGAGGGAATGTGAAAAATGCAAACAAAAACACTGAAAGCTGGAGGGATGTTTTACTGGTGCGAGTGCATCCGGCGTTATGTGACTCTCTTGACACCATGCTTAAAAAACGTCAGTGTTAATTCAACACTTAGAGGGTCGATTTAAGATCTTACAGAGTGTATTTGCTGCCAGAATACTCTTTACGTGTTGAATTAACATTGCAGGGTTTTTTTTTCACTTTGTCCGCATGTGGCGTTATGGCTCTCCTGACGCTATGCTGTTTAGGAAATAAGACCGCCTTACGAGCCTTTTAACATGACAGAGGTCGTTTTTACATGAGACAGTTTGCCCTTCACCATGACCCGACCGGGGAATTGTGCAGATATCTGAGAAACACAGGCCCTCTACTAATGCATTGTGAACTGTCAAAAGTTATTCTAAAAGGAATGTGAGACATCAGAACATCTCACGGGAGTTTAACATCTTGCACACATTTGTTTTGTTTTGTTTATGTGCAATGGTGGGAGAACATCAACACTAACGGTAGTTCCTCAGTAAGGCAGGGGTGGGGCTTTTAACGAGTGTTGCCATTGAAGTTTTCAAAAACAACTCAAGATTTGATGGTGATGGTGATGTTCCCTGCCGTGGCACTGCACTGCTGCATCGGGGACCCGGGTTCAATTCCGGCTTGAGGTCATTTCCTGATCCTCCCCCATCTCTCTCCCACTTCCACTTGATGGTGATGAACGCTGATCCACATGTGACTTGATTATGCATTCTACTGAGAATGCATTTAGTTTAATGTATTGGTTATTTAACATCCACTTCTAACATCCATTATTAACTTTTGCTTGCTTCTATGCATTTTAACAGGTATTACTGACCTTTGATTTATTTTTGATTACTCTCCCACTACTATTCTTTTTCACACACTACTATGTCACCATTATGCCCTGTAAAGTGTCCCTGAGTATTATGAAAGGCACTCCAATTAAAATGTGTTATTATTATTGCGTTTAGTAACTCAATGATGGTCAATATAAGACATATGTGAATGTGATGGTCAAATGGTTCATGAACTGAGATTGTCCAAATATTGCTGTTGTGACAGAATGTGTCCTATTCTGTGCCATTCAGCCTTGTTGCCACAGCACCCTTCCTATAACTATCAAGCCGTATTACTAAATTACAGTGAACGAGCTGTTTTTCTTTCCTAACGAGAGAAAGATAATTAGCCTCATGATAAAACCGCGGTAACCTCCCTGGGATACGATGATAAGAGCGTTCACACAGGTCATGCCAATCAATCATGTAGCGGTGGGATGCCAGTGTGGAACTGGTAGACGAGAGGCTAGACCAGATGTTCTCAACCTTTTTTGAACAAACGCACCCTTGGTCACATCACAAGCCTCCCAACGCCCCCTTGACCTCATCATAAGCCCGACAACGCCCCCTTAGTATTAAAAAATTAAATGGACTAATGGCCCCCAATAGCAACTGAGCACCGCCCCTAACTGTATCCTTCTCAACACCCCACTAGAGCTCCATAATGCCCCCTGGGGGGCTGTAGCACCCCCGTTGAGAAACACTAGGCTAGACTGAGGCTTGCATGGTGAGTCAGCACTTCACAAGAAGGAGTCCCAAGGGTGAGTTCCAATATGCAACCTTCCGTCCTCCACTTGTGCTTGTGGCCTTGTACCAGGAAGTAATAAGTTGTGATGACATCACTGACAACAGCATTATATTTCAATATATCGCAAAAGCTCAATTGTGAAGTCATTTTTTCATTTTCAAACAGGATGGTAAATGAAAAATAGTCCCCCAAAAATTGTTTTGGCTAGGCTGACAGAGGGGAAACTTAATTGTTTTCTCCACGGAGGCGGGGCATCAGCAAAACGTGAGGCCACAAGCCCCAGTGGAGGACGCAAGGTCGC
Organism: Engraulis encrasicolus; assembly: GCF_034702125.1. Classification (NCBI taxonomy): domain Eukaryota; kingdom Metazoa; phylum Chordata; class Actinopteri; order Clupeiformes; family Engraulidae; genus Engraulis; species Engraulis encrasicolus. Next base: position 20,268,290 of record NC_085873.1, read on the forward strand.
ATATTGGAATGCCACCCTAGACTTCTCCTCCTTGGTCCACATTGGCGCTGGGGAATTGTCCCTCGGCTGTTCCCATAAAGACGAGACTTCTGTGGAAGTGGCTAGTTTTCGTAAATGGTTCCAAGCATTAACGCATCACCAATAGACCTATATATACATATATTTTTCCAAGTAATGTTTTCAAAATCGTTTCCACGGTTCATCAACTTTGTGGGGAAAGGCATGTCTGTATTTACTTTGTCACCCTTCGTGGCCTGTCACCACAATAAGTAAGTCACTAGTAGAAGACCCTAGGGGTACACTAGGAAGATGAAGTTGTTGGAGAAGATGGAGGTGTTCAGGAGTAAACCAGATTAAGTTAAAGGGGTATGCCACTATTTTGGGGCGTAATACAGTTTAAATCGTTGGCTGGGTTTTATAAAGGTGGTAAAGTGTCTTATTTTTCATGTTAAGCGTTGTCTTGCTTTAAGACAAGTTAAAAGAGGGAGTATGTAGCTAAGCTAGTGAAAGTCAATGCATCACTGTAGCATTGTAGCATGCTACACGGATCCATTGACTTTCAGTAGCTTAGCGACATGCTCCCTCTTTTAACTTGTCTTAAAGCAAGACAACGCTTAACATGAAAAATAAGACACTTTACCACCTTTATAAACCCCAGCCAACGATTTTAACTGTATTAAGCCCCAAAATAGTGGCATACCCCTTTAAGAGTTAAATCATCTAATAGAGGAGCCTGGAGGAGTCCTTACCTCATCACTCAACCTGTTGTACTCCTGAACCAGCTTCTTAGTATAGGCCCCCTCTCGCTGTAGAGCTCTACAAGAAACAGTTATGTGTCCAACCTGCAGCACCACCAAACAGAAGTACAGTACTATCAGACTTACTATTGCTCCAAAAGGCCCAGTGATTTCGTCTATAATGACAGAGCATCTCCTCCAGTTCACCTTGGAAGCCTTTGGAAACACAGACTGTGTTTTAACTTATTAAAATGAATTCAGCTAACTCTTTAAGATATTATAATATTATTAAGAGACACACAGATAAGGTTTTGCCATCATTATGCATCTGATTGCATTAATCTCCTGAGTACTGGGATGATAAGGGCCCCGAAAGACACACACTCTCACTACAACACACACACACACAAACACACACGCACACACACGCACACGCACACACACGCACACACACACAATAAAGACAGCTTGTGTTCATAGAACAGCTGAGGGCAAAAACAGAAAAAAGGAGCAAAAACAAGCCCAAAAAACTTTTGACCCAAAAGCCTGTGAAACACAAGACGGTCCAATGGATGGGATTGAATCATGAGCCATGATCCATGATCCATGATCCCCTTCTGAACGTCCATCAGTCGCCTCCACTCGGTAATGTAACTAGATGGATCGCAGATCTTTTGAAATCACCCAGATATCTTTAATGGTGTGATGTAATCGGGGAGGCATTCACATGCTTTCCCATGTGATAAGGAGCCCTCTTCAGTTTTACTTGGGCCTGCCGGAGAGTCGGGGGAAAATACCAAAGGGGGCTTGAAGAGAGGAAACCAGGCAACTGCAGCGGCGTGATTTATTGAAGCGTTTCTTTTGGATGACATCATTTATTTACGTTTGCTCAACGACCCAGAGCAAACAAACACTGTTTTTTGGGGTTTTTTTCGGCATAAACTTCTTGCTTCGTTTCTCTGTTTCATGTTGGTGCTGTGAGTAAGCAGGGGAGGATTTAGCCATTTTATGGGGCCCTGGGCGAAATATAAATGCAGGGCCCTCAAAAGTCATTATATCGACAATATCATTGTGTTTTAGTGCTATTTTAGTGTTTTGTTTCATTTATATCTTCGATTACTTTACATAAGTGACAAATTAAGATCAGGCTTTCTTTTTAGTGATTTTTTGAGTGTGAAAGTTAGGGGCCCCTATACAGTAGAAGTCAGATTTGGTCGGGGCCCTTTGGCAATTGCCTAGCCTTGCCTAATGTAATGTCCACCTCTGGTGAGTAGATTAAGGTCCCTTGGCCATAAAACCTCCTTTGATTGGCATACCAGTGTAAAACACTCCAATCATTAGGAGCACAGTCTGTGTAGTTTTTTTTCTCCCCATCTAATATGGGGCCAAACTAATACACTTGAAATAAAACTACTTTTGTTAATGATCTGGGATATATCATTGTTCTTTCTTTTTCTTTTCACTTTTGACTCTGAAAGCCGACCAAAGGCAAACGCAGCAGACTAAACAATAAAGTATTACACTCTCACTCACTCTTCACTTTTCCCCCCGCAATGACAGAAGAACAATAAACTGCAATGTGTGCTGGGCACGTGCGAGCACTTATTGTGTCATTGTGTCTCGTTTAATTAAGCCGTGATGTACATCATCGACAGAGCATTAGGAGCATTGGGATGTAGTGTGTTTTAGTATAATAGCATTCTCCACAAGACCCTTCAGAACATTCTGCAGTTAGTTCAGTTGGATTTCAAAACCAGAGGTGTCAAAAGTAAAAGTAAAAAAAAGAAAAACAGTTCCCTTCCAACACAAGTAATTTATCTGAGTAACCAGTATACCTGTGTACTTGTCTTGTGATCAGCTAACTCTGCACTGGTTGGATCAAGTTTGTGGTGGGTCCTTGTTAGGTTTTCAGTGTTTTTCAGTAACAACACAGTCTATCTATCTCATTAGGTACAATGGGTACAATGGTGTAAATGGTGTAACAGTTATGTAATGCCATGTGCTAGTGTTGTAATTACACCACAAACGTACTTTTACTTTTACTTTTGACACCTCTGTTCAAAACTGCATTTTTTGTTTTGGCACGGCAAGAACATTTCCAAATGCCACACAATGCCTCGGCCTCCATAATAATCATATCTGAGAATACATTACACTGGGAAACAGATGACAAGGAGAAACAATGAGGACTCCCTCTGCTTTCTCTCTTTCTTATTCTTTTTTTTAAAACACCACATGACTTGTGATTCATCCGTGACAACTCCCTGACAGATGTGTTCGATTCAATCTTTGACACACAGTTGACAGTTAAGGCAATAAACTCAAGTCTACATTAAGCTGTGAAATCTTCACTTCATCACACTCTGTGTCCAGAGTCGAGACGAGATAGACCTAAATTACTATACTACATGAAGTTGATTTCTCACTTCCTCTGTCTGAGAATTGATTGTCTGGCTGAAATGCATTGAAATGAAATGTAATGTAATGAGTTAAGGCCTCCAGAAATGCCTCCCCCTTTAGCTTCGGCCGGGAGCCACGACTGGGCAAGGCCGACTGATCTGACAAAACCCATCTGATAAAACAGCATCATAGAGGACACAGTACTGCTGGCTTTCCTTTTAAAACATCACCATACAGGACTGCACTGTATACTGCTCGCTTAACTTTTTTACTGCTCTGTCTGGACTGTAGTCATCACTCCTGGCAGTCCGGCGGGCAGGGCCATATGTAAGAAGGCCCGGGGCCCCTAGACTACTGGTTGCTGTGGGCCCTTGCAGAAGGGAAAATTTGTTTACAAAATGTCATCATTCCAACCCAAGAGGAGTATTAATAACTTTTAAAACTCAGCCTGACATGGCAGACTAAAGCCTGGTTTAGACTCGTCCTTCAGTCGGGGGACACGCACTGTCATCAGGGGGTGGCGGCAGATCACGTACCCAAACAGCCACCACACCCCCCCCTTTTAGCGCTGAAAAGACCCTTTGCCGCGATCAGCGTATATATTTCTCCCAGGCTGAATTGCCCGCGATCTGCCGCTGCCCCACCCCCTGATGACTGTAGGTGTCCCCCAACTGAAGGACGAGTCTAAACCAGGCTAAAGTTTTCAATACAGCATCCGGTTACATTTCTCCAATTACATTGATTTCTTTCCCCCTTTGGCCAACTGGTCGCCCCCCTGGCAGGGGTGTTTTGTTCAGGGGGATAAAAGTGTGATTGAGTCACCAGGGCCCCACATATACACAGTCATGAAGCCATATGGCTGGGGGGGGGGTCCATTGGAGCTGATTGTGCATAGGCCCAAAATTTGCTGCTACGTCCCTGCCCCCTGGCATGATGTGGGGGGGGCCCCTAGGCTGCAGCCATATCTTGCCTGTGCATTAATCCAGCCCTGTCTGTCGGCGGGCCACGGCTTGCTGTTGGCTGCTCTTTGCTTTTGGCTGGTTGTTTTCATTTGGCCCACTAGACTAAAACAGGTTATTTAAGACGTGCTACGTGTGCAGAATACTCAGGGAAAGAAATCATAAAAGGTCAGTGTGTCACCGGCAATTATCGAAACATGGTCGATTGAAACACTGATTTTACAGACCGCAGCAGCGTAATAACCAGAAAATGTAACATTTTAAAACTTAATTGACAGCCTGCAAATTCTGTTGATGTTGTGGCTCTACTTTCTGTCTCTTGCCAGAAGGCAGCGAAAAGCATGTGAAATTATTATGAATATGATTTCACTGGTT
>NC_085873.1:20285260-20290260 GCF_034702125.1 Engraulis encrasicolus
TTCCAGTAACAGATACGTTTGGCTGTAAAACTTACTGTACTTTGGTCAGACCAGTAGCCTATACAGTATTCCATTACTAAATATTCATGAAAAGATCAAATTTGCGAATGAGCAGCACATACTTTGCAAATGAATGGTTAAACTACCTTTTACGTGTGGAGTAGATGTGTCTGTTTGCCTGATGACCTCTGTTTGTCAGGATCAACACCTGCTTAAAATATTGAGTATTACATTGGTTTGGACAGCTTCTAACCGTGTGAAGTAGTGTTTACGGTACGTGTGGATGTAAACCTGACTAGACTGTGAGGAATTACAGTATTCATTTTTTAACCTGTTAAGACACAGCATTATAAATTTGCTGTTACCAGAATGCCAAATACCAAGTCGTAGTGCATTACTGAAGGCCCTGTGTTGTGTCATCATAGTAGAGTAGCACTATGGTAGTTAACGGCATGTGAAACGGTATGGGGCTACACAAACCTGACTGTCCAAGTGACAAACCACTATAATTTTTTTATGGTTCCCTCCTTACTGTGTGAAGTATTGTTTAGGTGTTTTTTACGAGGTGGAAAGTAAAAAAGAACTGAAATATACAGAAAATAAACTGAAAATAAAAATGAGTGTGGCAACAATTACCACATGAAGCCACAAAACCACATTTGGATATGAGGCTACTCTGTCTCACCTTCTTGTTGCATTAGATGGACTCCTGTCTACAGTGCAGACTCTGCTTTGTTTTGGTGCTCTTGAAGAATGAGGTGGACCATGGAGTGGTCTGAGCATAACAAGGGGAATAGTATATGACAAGACTAAATGCGTGATGACCCTGGTTTATTTAACCAAGAGATAGTAGTAAACCTGACAGAGGAGCAGACGGTCTGGATTTGTTTAAGTAACATGTCACGCCGGCCAGAAAGGCGCCAATAAAAACAAACCTCAACTAACCACAGGGATGGAGAAGAGGAGCTAAAATATTGTGCTAAGGTAGATAAGCAATTTAGAAGTACATACTATGGGGTGACATGAAAAACAAACACGCACACACGCGAACGCACGCACACACACACATGGGCTACCTTGCATCCATGCCCGTGGGTACCTAGGCTCGAGTGCAACCTGTGTGGAATAGTGTCAGTGTATGTTTGGATTTAAACCTGGAAAAACATACTGAGAGGTGACAAGACAAATAAATCCAAAGTCTGTTCCACTGATTCCATTCTAACGCATCTGAGGTCTGGGCCAGTGTCAGTGAAAGTGAAAGCCCACCTTGGAAACTCCAACTCCCATTGTCATTGTGACACAGCTATCCACAGCACGCAAGTGCACACTGCACACAAGGAAATTGCATTCATGCCTCACCTGCACAAGTGGGCAGCCCCAAATGGCACCCCAAGGGAGCAGTGTGGCAGGCCGGTACCATGCTCAGGGTACCTCAGTCATGGAGGAGGATGGGGGAGTGCACTGGTTCATTACTCCCCCACCCTCCTGGTGAATCGGGAGTCGAACCTGCAACCTTTGGGCTAGAAGTCTGGTGCCCTAACCGTTTAGCCATGACTACTGTCAGCTCTGAACTTCTTTAAACTCCACAATTGCCAACTAAACCTGCTTTGGATAACATGATCTAAAATGTTGAACTACAATTTAACTACAAGCACCAATTTAACAGGTCAGTTCATCTACAAGCAGTACCTTTTGCATGAAGCAATTGAGTTTAATATTTACAATGTGATTAATTTAAAAAACATGTACTATGCAATTCACTGTAGTGTAAGTGTGCAATAATTTCTATTCGTTTCCATGGGGACTTTATCAGATTGTACTTAAGCCTGTCACAATAAAATTTTACTGGATGATTGGCCAAGAAATTATCACGATAAACGATAATATTGTCTTCTCGGTCATTTTCAAAAAATATAACGAAAATGGGATAGAAATGTGAATACGCCCTTTCTAATTTGGAAAGCGTTGCAGCAGGGGGTGCTAGATAGTGGGGTCAATAGAGAGAAATACAAGGTAGACAGACTGAAAATTAAAAGTACACCTACGTTTAAGCATCATTGCGCTGAGTGAAATGTGCCAATCAATATTCAGTCTAAGAAAGAGTAACGAGGAAAACAAAGAAGCATGCAATTACTTATTGTTATTGAATATTGTGACAGCCCTAATTGTACCGTATTCCTGGTGTCAAATAATATTTTCCTTGACCTGTCTTGGTGTGACTGACAATGATCGCTCACCCAGAGATGGGCAAAATGCAATGAAACATTCCATCACCATGGTGAATCATTTGATATGAACGCGATCCCCTCTAATCTCTGTCAAAGAACAGACAGAACTTTTGACCTCTGCGCATTCCAAGGGGGATCGCCAATGACAACTTAAAACCGCCCTGTGCACGGTGGCAGAATAACCTTATTACACAAGTTAACACTGGATGCCTGGATGGCAGAGTTTGTCCATTCCTATGCCTTTTGAAACGGCTTTGAATAACCTTATTACACAGCCTTAGATGCCTGCATGGCAGAGTTTGTCCATTCCTATGCCTCTTGAAACGGCTTTGATGCTGTTGGATTCCAGGTAATTTTCATTTTTAGTTCACCAACCAAAAATGTTATCACCTCTGCTATGTAAGCTTTCAAAAAATGAGAAAGCACCATTCCCTTTTGTGGTCATGGTGAAATTATTTCATATTTAAAAAAATGAATGTGTTGAAAGTTTGATAATAGTAATAATAAATAATAGTTCTGAATCATTTCCATTCTTCAGTTTCACATAACTTCACCTGGACACGCTTATTCTTTATTTGTCTTTTGCCTGCATAGAGCCAAGACAAATTTAGAAAAGGTATCCCAATCATCTTCAATCCAAGAACACCATTTCCATAATGAATGTCTTTCTCAAAGCCTTCATCAAGCCTACAGTAGCAAAGCCTACTACACCTAACACAGACCCTTACCCAACCCTATGGCACAGTGTAAGTGTAAGTGTTTCATGTAATATTACAGACTTTCTTCTTACATACAGTACCTTATGGATATGATGGGGACAGCAAAACAAAGTACCATCATGAAAAATTACACCGTAAAGAGAAGGCTATGTATGATGTTTCAGAAATATTATATAGCACATATTGTTGCATGTTGTAACCACATTATGTGGTAACTGAGGTGCTTGCGGACCCATCGCGTCCCTGATATTAGTGATAATAAATAATAATTCTTAATCTTTTCCATTCTTGAGTTTCATATAACTTTACCTGGATATGCTAATTCTTTATTTGTCTTTGTCAAGACAATTTTAGAAAAGTTATCCCAATCATCTTAAATCCCACACCTCACTATAATTCCCAATGTGTTTCTCAAACTTGGTCATGTTGTCTGTAACATTGCTTACTGTACCAAACACAGACCCTTATCCAAACCTATGGTACGCTTTAAGTACACAATGTTACATGCTATGACACACTTTTGACAGACTGTAACTTATTGATGACAGGAACAGCAATGTGTTGTTTTCAAGGCAAAAACATGCCAGAATATTGTGCTTACCTGAGACGCTTCAGGTACACCTGGTGGCCGTCTGGTTGTCCATCTGAAGACCAAGAGGCAGCCGGAAGAGAGCACGTGGTGAAGCACCCGGATTACTGCTGAACAGGCCGGGATTGGTAATCTATCATACACAACAGGACCCTGGGCCCACAGTCCTTAGGGGATGATGTTGTTGGATGTCTTGTATTTTCTTAGAGACTGGCTCGCTATTTAAAGGTGGCTGTGCAAAAATGTCTGAGCCTTTTTTTAAGCTCTCAGTTCAGTTGTGTTTGTGAAGGTCATACAGTACACACAGCAGGCTATGGGTGGCCTCAAGTCCTCACCACACACATGAGGGCATATCAGTGGCTATGCTCTCTCTCCTCCACTCCAGATTCAACTCAAAGAGCCAGGTCTCGCTGCACCACAACTCAGGAAAGCAGAAGTCAGCGGATCTTCACACAGAACTCACACGCAGGCACGCACGCTCCTCCTAGATGCAATGTACAGTAGGTGAAGGCAGGCAGGTGTTTGGGCCGTTCCACTGCTGTTGTTGACCGGGCTTCAATGGCGGATTATTGGGAGTGGGAGGCTCTGGTTGTTTCTGTGAACACAGAAGACAACAAGACAGGTGAGAGTTAACACAAGGTTTTTCTTTCTTCTAATGACTTCATTGTACGATAGGACAGTGAAGGAGTGACAGTAAACGAATGGGGAGAGAGATGTGGGGAAGGATCGCATGGTACCCGGGCCAGTCCCATGTGAAGTATTTCGTGCACTACATGACAAGCCAGGTTTTGGAAGACTTGTGTTCAGGACATGTAAAAATCAGGGTATGAGTTTGATGTAATAACAGCATACACAGTAAATGTTGCAGTGTTAATTCAACACTTAAAGAGTTCATTTGAGTCCAAATGATGTCAAATCAACTCTCTAAGTGTTAAATGAGCTCTGCAGAATTTACTGTGTAGTGTCAGAGTTTTTGACTGGTATAAAGCACACAAGGTGCCTCATTAAATGCAATATTCATGAGGTAATGTAAAGTCAGCAATATACACAGTACAGTGTACAGTATGCATTGCACTACAGTGCAGAAAAGCGTCACTTTACTGCCATAACATTTCTCATTTTTTAAGATGTAAATGTGGTTAAGGGAGGCAGGAAACACACACACACACACACACACACACACACACACACACACACACACACACACACACACACACACACACACACACACACACACACACACACACACACACACAGTGTGTGCAATAAGAAGATTGACACCCATTTTTTTATGATGTAAACGTGGTTAAGGGGTGCAGGAAACCTCATGAACACATGGCGGAGTCGGACATGGGCACTTGGGTGGCACATACGTATACAGTGTAACTGCTGCTAACAACTGGGTAATTACGCTAACAATCACCTTCAACTTCCAAACCCAACACTCCCTCACTGCGAATGACA
>NC_085873.1:20300260-20317760 GCF_034702125.1 Engraulis encrasicolus
ATTGGGCTGTTTCCCGCCCAATTGGGCTGCTTAGCATGGCCGTGTGCGGGTAAAAATGGCATTTAGCAGAAAAACCCGCCCAATTTTTGCCATAGAAATCAATAGAATTGGGTGGGATTTAGTGCTTCCAGGCGGTTTTTGAGCATTTTTTGGGCTGGAAATCATCAGCCTCATCTGGCAACCCTGCACACCGTAGATCTGCCAGTGGACTCTGACACCCCACGCACACGTCTCCCGATCATGGAGCAATTTGGGAAAACAAATGAACAATATTAGTCAATATTAGGGGCCAAATATAAACACTCATGTAACGCTCACATAAAACAGGGGGTCACAGGGGGTCCATGAGTGTGTGTGTGTGTGTGTCAAGTCAAGTCAAGTCAGCTTTATTGTGTGTGTGTGTGTGTGTGTGTGTGTGTGTGTGTGTGTGTGTGTGTGTGTGTGTGTGTGTGTGTGTGTGTGTGTGTGTGTGTGTGTGTGTGTGTGTGTGCGTGCGTGCGTGCTCGCGCGTGCGTGCGTGCGTGTGTGCGCACCCGCATGTGTGTGTGTGTGTGAGTGCATGTGTGTCTGAGTATGTGAACCTGACAGTGTCTGTGAGTATATATTTTTCACTGCGTGTGTGTGGTTGCATGCGTGCTCGCGTTTGTTCGTGCGTGTGTGCATGCCTGTGCCTGTGCGTGTATACTTCTAGTGTGTGTTTCTAACATCTAAATCTCTACCTAAGATGGATGCTCACATAAATCACCAAACAATGTGCAAAGAGTGTCAGCTTGGGTAGCCTCTTGCTCCAGATGGGCCCGTCAATGGGCCCATCCACTCTTTGCTGTAAACTCTCAACTAACTTACATCATAACAACATTGCTATGCGGAGAGTCTTAAGTAACCGATCAAGGCTCGGTCATCACCATTTTGATGACACTATAGCAGTGGTTCCCAACCTATGGCTCGGGACCCAACCTATGGGTCGCCAAAGATCCACAGTGGGTTGCGAAGCCCTCTTGATTTTAAGCGGTTTTATTTTAATACCATATAAGGGCCCATGTTGAATAAATGAATGTGAAAGTGATACATTAAACATTTATTCTATATTTGACCAAAGACAGATTGAGTAATACAATTATAACTAATGAGTTTTCGCAGGAATCAGAGTATCAGAGTATCATCCTCTCGGTTGGGTCACCAACGTTTACAATGGTAAAAATATGGGTCCCTGAAGAAAAAGGTTGGGAACCACTGCACTAAAGAAGGTTATGAGAGAGACTCTGCAGAGGAGAGAGAAGGGAGGGGGAGAGAGAGAGCGAGAGCTATTCCAGAATATGCTCTCTCTGAGATCAAAAGGCAACAACTTTCACCTCCAAAAAACAAGCCCAGTGGCCCTCAGTTAAACTCTTTGGAGTGTAGTAGGCCTACAAGCCTGCGGTGCATTTCTCGAAAGCGTAGTTGCTAACTACGTTAGCTTCTTTGTTGGTTGCAATGCAATATTCCATTGGCAACTATCGAAGTTGCTAACTGGCTAACAACTACACTTTTGAGAAATGCACCCCTGGATGAGTGACAGCTCTCACCTGACCTTTTTCTATGATATGTTCAGTCATTCATTACCTACGTACGTTCTGCACAACACAGGGATGAGCTACATTTATTCCCCAATTCACTACACCAGTGGTTCCCAAACTTTCTCTGCAGGGACCCCCTTATGGACTTCAGAATATTTTGGGCGACGTCACCCATCCACCATAGTCTTAGCCTAGCCAATGGATTTCTAGCAATACCAGCGGGCAAAATATTGATTGAAAAAAATGATTAATGCCAAAAAATGCCCAGGAAATTTGAATGGAAAATGCATGGGAAATCTATCAATATTAGTGGCCAAAAAAAAAACATTAATATCGCTAGATTTTCCATTATTAGCTGATATTGCTAGAAATCCACAACAAATAGGTCTATATTTAGGCTATTACGTAACCAGTTAGCTGTGGATTTCTTGTTTTTGCCCCTTTTGTCCACCACCCCCCTTCAGTCCTACCACCCACACCCCCAAGGGTCCCGGCCCCCAGTTTGGGAACCAACTGCACTATAGTGTGTGTGTGTGTGTGTATATATATATATATAGGAGTGGACTGCACTACAGTATATGTAGGAGTAGAGTGGACATTTCAGAAGAGGCCAGGTCTGTATCTCCTAAAACACTAGCAGCAGCAGCAGCTGGTTTTGATGAGAGGTAATTGTATTCCCTTGCTTTAGAATTTAGATGTACGTAATTCACTGCTGTAGTAGTCTTGTCCTACATTATAGGCTAGCTCAGAACATGAAAACAGCTCACCACTAATGTCCAATCTTCTAGTCAGGCACATTTCATTCACATTCACTTTTTTTTTCTTCAAATGCTACTATTACTATGTCAGAACGCTATAAAAGGAATTTTAGAAAAAGCACAACAAAATACCTCCTCTTAATGTATGTTCTCTACAAGTCTTCTGTTGTCCAGTCTTGCACTTTAAATGTTTGTATGAGCACTGTCTATGTCCATACTGTCTTATGTCCATGTATGAGTACTGTCTATGTCTATACTGTCTATGTCCTTACCTAGATTAGTCTATGTCTGCATGGGAAAGCAAGAAACGTAATTTGAAATTCTTTGTATGACCAGTGCATGTAAAGAAATTGACAATAAAACCAACTTGACTTGACTTGACTTGATTTCAACTTGGGCCTCCTTTTTTGGGGGTGGAGGGTGGTACATGACATGTTTTATTTAAAGTCCAGGCAGGATACTTGGATAAACCTTTTTTTTTTTAAATAATAATAATTAAGGCCTATTTATTATGTCATCATTAACTTGAAAAGCCTAGGCTGTAGGCCTAGGCTATCAAGGATGATTAAGCATATAACGTTAAAAACAAACTAGGCAACCAAACAATTTCAATATCAAGGCCTGAAGGCTTTCAGGCTTCCGATAAAATGGGTTTCGGCCTACATGTAATTCGACAATGAACTTCTATTTCTGGTTTGACACTCATATACAACGCACAGCTTAACAATAAATTGAGGACTATTGAATTTAGACTAGGCTATAGCCTACCACAGAACATCTTCATTTGACATTAAAAAACAGTGCCGTTCATAGTAAGTTGCAAGGTCGTAGGCTATTTAGAAGCAAACATCCTCAGTTGCACGTGCACTTGAGAATTAAGCATCTTCCAGTCCTTCTCGTTCACGGCAGGTCAAAATGAGATAGGTAGCCTCTTCTACTGATGCAGTGAAGTGAAGTAACAACTAGTATCATTCAGCAACAACAACGTGTCATTGTATCAGCCAGAAAAAGAGACAATAGTCTACCTGAATTAGTCGGCCGTGCAAATGTTGTTGACTTGTTGTCCTCTCTGCGAATAATAAGTTGTGAGAAGAGGACGGTGTGCCGCTGTTGTGGTGGCAACTCAATGAGTTTGTGTCTCACGCTGAACCGAAAGCTGAGCTGTCAGACAAAAACCGCTCACGGAAATAGCCGAATGTAGCCGAATGAAAAGACGGTAGGGGGAGAAAGTTAGTTGCAAAGCATTTAGTCAAACATAGACGTCAAGCTGTTGTATTATCTCTTTTCATTAGTTGCTTGCTGTCACGACAAGTTTCGTGCACAGGGGGTGCAAAGCAAATAGCCTATCACCTTTCACACATAAGGATGTGGTCAAACATTTCCTGCTTTGAAAGTGTTCTTATGACCACTCAGTCACACTGACAGGACCTCTGCGTGCTATACCCTACCTAAACCAACCAAGACTGATTGTCTTTCCAGTCCAGAAGAAACAATGCTGCCTGTATGTTTTCTCAAACAAGATAGTCTACCCATAAGTAAATAAGTTGTCAGCATTTAAATATAACCTATACACACAGTAATATCAGACCACACATTAACACCAGTTGTTGAGTGGCAGATGTAATACACAGGCCAGTATATACACCAATGAGATATTGATGTCCGTATGCAGCCTGCCCATACATAAGCCACTTGTTACCGTGATACACTGTATACACACACACAATCTAACCTTTATGCTTTGTTGACATAGCCTATGGCTTACATATAGGACCTCCTCGAAAATGAGATGGTACATCTCAAGGGGCTATCCTTGTAATAAATAAAATAAAATAAAATAAATATTGGAAGAAGGTGGATAGAGTTTATTTTGTTCCATAAAGCAGAGCGAAATCATGTCACGTTTCTGTAAATCTTTTAAATAATCTTTCGTCATTCGGAAGGCATGCAGGCCCACATGACAGTAGGCCCTACAGTACTGTCTCCCTGCTTCTTAAAAGACCAGTTCAGTCAATTTCATCATGCAGTTGTAATGCTCACACTACCCTAGACTTGTCAGTACCTGAGATTTTGTTCTTCTTCTTCAGCCTTTTCCGAGATCCTGGTCATTGTAATGGGGGCAGCGCTTTCTTTACATTTAAAAAATAAACATTTTTATTTATTCCCAAAAACATCCAAAAGGTTATACAACATCAGCAGACAACTAGCAAACAGTGGTACCTTTTGGGAAAATATTTGGAGTAGGCCTATGTTAACATGTTTTTAAATGTAAACAAACGCTGCCCCCATTAGAATAGCTCATATATCGGAATGGGCTGAGCCGAGAAATGTGACATCACCGGGTACTGACAAGTCCAGGGTAGCATGAGCAATACAAGAGCATATTGAAATTGACTGAACTGGTCCTTTAAGTGTGTTTGCAATTTGCCATTCTTGTACAGCTTTGCAATAATTTGACATCAGTTACATCCTTCAAAATTAAAGTAAATAGACTACTAAATAGCACATACATGAGTACAGCACTGTTATGCACATGACAATTCTTAAAGCAATTGACAGTTTTTAAAGCAATCCTTTGATAAAAATTGCACAAGGCCTGCTTTTATGCACAACATGCTTCAATGTACAGTAGGCTACCTCCTTTTACCATGTCTTTGTGTTTTTCTTTTTCTAATCAAAACTTCTTAATTATTCCATTGTTTCAAATATGTATTGTGACTATGGGCCCCTGGGTCAGACAATAAGAACCCTTGCTGCTCTATGTAGTTGGGAATTTGGGTTCGAAAATACGGTGGGTTGTTAAAAGTGTGGGCCTGGGCCTGGTATAGACCCGTGCTGTAATCAGCCTATGACTGGGTAATATATTGCAGTGCAGTGTGTGTGCGGTGTGGTGTGCGGCTGAGTTAAGTCACTGGGTATTGCGCTACATCCACGATTGCGTCATTGCTCCATCCAGACAGAAAACACTGGACAGGTACAGCAGGCCCTTCGGAACCGAGAAAACACGAGGCGGCCACGTCACCACATACCTCCAATGAGTCACAGTGCTTAGGCCAGAGAAGAAGTAAGTCAGTCGGGGAAAACATAAAGCAATGAGGTGACCTTATCCCTCAGCAATTCACCACAGTTCAGGTCCTATTTTTTTTTCTCTCATTCGACTAAAAATAAGAACAAGAGAGGAGAGTCACCCGAAAATAGACTTGGCTATTTCTGTCCCAGTGTTGCTGCTGGACACCTCTCACGCACATGCTCTCTTCTTTTCTCTTCTCTTCTCTTCTCTTCTCTTCTCTTCTCTTCTCTTCTCTTCTCTTCTCTTCTCCTGTCTTCTCTTCTCTTGTCCAGTCTTCTCTTCTCTTCTCTTCTCTTCTCTTCTCTTCTCTTCTCTTCTCTTCTCTTCTCTCACAGAACAGAGCGTGCGATCTGCGACCAGTGTTTTTGTTTTTCATTCCATTCCTTTGAACAACAAGACCCGACTCCACTGGAGCACAGACACACAGACACAGACACAGACACAGACACACACACACACACACACACACACACACACACACACACACACACACACACACACACACACACACACACACACACACACAAAAAAGGCCCGACTCCACTGACTCCACTCCACCGGAGTACGCAAACACACACACAGACACACGCACACACACGCGCACACACACACACACACCTCTTGAATTGTTTTTTTAGCTGCCATTTACCATAGCAGGGTTGTTGGGGGCCTTACAGTAAAAAGTTTTGGTGGGGCCCAAGGGCCATTGCCTAGTCTACCTATTACGTAGTAAATACAGTCTCTGTCTCCATCCCAAAAGTAAAGAAGTCCTCAGAATGGAGAAATGCAAGGCCGGGCCAATGCTGTCAACACCTTCACAACAGTGTCGACCGGCTTCTCTAGCTTTTCTTTTCTTCTCTAGTTTTGCTGCTTGGGAGGTAGCTGGCGAAAAGAATAGACTCTAGAGCCTCGGCCAGATGACACCGCAACGCGATATTTTTTAAAACCGAGATGCAACCG
This sequence comes from Engraulis encrasicolus, assembly GCF_034702125.1. NCBI lineage: Eukaryota > Metazoa > Chordata > Actinopteri > Clupeiformes > Engraulidae > Engraulis > Engraulis encrasicolus. The sequence continues at coordinate 20,306,605 of NC_085873.1, forward strand.
TGTTGCAACCATACAGCATGTTTCAGTGAAAAGATCAGGTCCTGATGACAACGACAGGCTTGCTTCAGAATACACATTTCTTAATGTGAAGTTGTTGAGAACAAAGTATTCGCTAATGGCCGTGATCGCCCATACTCTTATCATGCAAATGACCTGTCACGCAGGGACGTTACACCAGTCTCTGACAGTGCCAGAAAGTTTTGATTTTTTTTAACAGACACAGCATATTTTGTTTTAGATCTACAGACACATGCCATGGCTTGTTTAAAAGCTGAAGATCTCAAAGATCTAGAGATCTAAAAACGATACATTTCTAGCCTCTCCCATTCCGAAGTTCTGTCCATTTTAAGCGACGGATAGCTTAACAAAAAAATAGCGTCATTTCCCCCCTTTGTAAAAAGCGAAAGACGGTTTTATTATGCGCTTTACTCTCCGCAAGCGCGTACATATAGCAGGTTCAGAATATCAGAATGTGCAAGCTGCATAATTGAACATTACTAGATGCCACAGAGACAAATTAGATAAAACAACAGACTGTGCTGAATCATGCTGCTCAGCACCATGCTTCGTGACAAAGTTGCTCTTACAAGAATAAGCATGCATGCTTTAACTTCTGGAATATTTTGGAAGACATTAGAACACTCACCAAGGAGTTTACAGTCTACATAACTGGTTGGCCCTCACAAAGTTTATGTAAGTCTGATGTCTTTACTCCTTTCATTAGTTAAGTATGATGTTTTGGATGCACGAGGAGCATGTCAAATTAATAAAGGAATTTCTTATCCCATGTGTACTAGCATTTGCTGCTAGCCGACTTATTTTCAAAACCAGCATCGCATAGTTGTTATTTTTCATTGCTGTAGTGAGTGCTACGTGGAAAAATAGGCTACCAGTTTTGCGCATGTGGCACCTTAGCTTGTGGAGTGAGTAGAGTAGCGAATCATTGCCATTTAGGCATCTCTTGATTGTGTTATCTACACTTTATGCTGCTTTTTTAATTTGAGAATTTTCAATTAAGGTGTTGAAGACCAATATCGGGCAGTTTTTTCTCCCTCCTCTGTGGAGACTGTCGCACGCTCACTCCGCTTCTGTCTCCTCTTTTTGCCTATTAAGACTTTCAACTAGTCGCATTGCTGATAACTGCTTGGGTGCGCTGTTAAAAGATAATATGAAGCTTTGCTTCGTGTTTGTAAGGGTTTTTTTGTCAGATAGCCTAACATACGGCCCCATTAAAATATGGACTGGGGATTTTGAACACGAGTGACCCACACAGGGCAGTTTAAAATGTAAAATATTGACAGTGGTAGAAATGAAAGAGAGCCTCCACAGTCCACACAAACAGTTGTCTGATGATGCCATTGTGCATGGAATTAATGTTGTGGGCAAAGTGGTCACTGTGAGGATACCTCACTGTTTTTGGCCATGTGACTGTGACGCAGATGTAAACAAATCCGTTTCGGCTGGAACAATGGCAACGCAAACGCCTGCGTTACTCGATTTTCACATTCTGGAACCCATTGTCCAAAAAACTCGTTTTGGGCTACCCAGAACGCCGATTTCTCAAGATTTCATATGGCTAGGCCAGGGGAACGTTGTCATTGGCATAGAAAAACATTCCCGTGTGGCTAGCACCTAAGACATGCCTGGAGCCTGCAATCATTCATGGAGCCAAAAAAAAACATTATTGAGAGGGTAGGCAAATGTAAATGAAAAGCTGAGAGTTGTCGCCTATAGCAGTGTTTCCCAACCAGGGGTACGTGTACCACTAGGGGTACGCGAGCACACTGCAGGGGGTACTTGGAAAGATATAGTTTTAACAAATGTATGGACCTTAGTTACATTGGAACATAGAATGCGATATAGAACATGACTTAGGGGGTACTCATGGCACAACGAAAAGGCTTATGGGGGTACACAAGACAAAAAAGGTTGGGAAACACTGGCCTATAGTGCATACAATTGCAATAAATGTGTCTTCACAGTAGCAAGCTATGGTTTATGACTGGACAAGGTTTAACGTTCTGATGTTATGCTTTGTTGGAGTTACGCCAAAAAGACCCTGTACCATAGGCCGAATATTACTATGCTACTGCTACTACTATTGCTACTACTGCTAGGCCTACTATTACTAGTAGTACTAGCATTACTACTATTACCAGGGCCGGTGACAGGTTTGACCGGGCCCAGGACAAAATCATCTGAAAGGGGCCCCCTCTCAATACATATAATGTAATGAGGACCCAATTCTGGGCCCTCTTTCTCCCTGTGCCAAGGACAAATGACCTATCACTACAGTAGTAGGCCTAGTAGTAGTAGTAGTAGTAGTAGTAGTAGTAGTAGGAGTAGTAGTAGTAGTAGCATAGCAGCAGTAGTAGCACAATAGTACTGTAGTACTGTAGTAGTAGTAGTAGCAACAGCAGCAGCAGTAGTAGTAGTGGTAGTGGTAGTGGTAGTAGTAGTAGTAGTAGTGTAGTAGTGAATTACTCTTCTCCTACCCACCAAATCACTGGGTATAGATCAGTATCCCCAGTTAGCTCCCAGTCATTTAAACTCTGCTGCTGCTAACTGCCGTTCTGCTGTAAAATTAGTCTACTGCCTTTCTGCGGTCTGGCATGATGTTAATAGATTTGCACAGCAGCACTAAAACAAGTGACTCACACCCCCACGCCCCCCCAGGAGTGCAAACCCAGACCTCAAACCAAAGACAATATTAGCATTAGGCAGAGTCACCCAGACACTGCAGTTAGTCTGGTGCAGTGCGAAACACACACACAAACACAGGCATGCACGCACGCACGCAAGCACGCACACAAATACACACACAAACACGCACACGCACACACGCACGCACGCACGCACACACACACATACACACACACACACACACACACACACACACACACACACACACACACACACACATAACTTAGTGTGAGAGGATACATTTTAATTCCTGCATCTCATAGCTCTGTCACGTACCACCCACAGGGTCGATAACAGCTTTGCCCAGGCCCAGGGCAAAGTCATCTGAAAGGGGCCCCCTCCCCTCAATACATACAGTGCAATGAAGTCCTACCGAGGGCCCGTTTTTTTGGAGTTCCTTTCTCCCTGGGCCCGTGGAAATTGACCCATATGTACCCCCATGTCGGCTGCCCTGATCTCTCACATCTGTCTGTCTCATTCAGTTCTGTTTTAATGTTATTTTGGAACAATGCAGAGGATTACTGACCGTTTCCCATCAAACAACAACCGCCACTATACCTCATTTTCACAATCATTACTAAATCTTATTAGTAAAGTCATAAAGTCACATTCCTTAATTTCACAGTTAATAAAATTATAAACATCTCTTGGTGCAAATAAAATCCGTGTGGATCCCGTTCAGCAAGATCAAGTTGTGGAATTCTTTGCGGTGTGGATGCGTGAGAGGCGTAAAGCTTTTTTGGGGTTCAGACGCACATTAGACACACACCACACATCAACTCCCTCACAACCTTGATGTTGTCGCGCGAACGCACAGATACACACACACATGCACACACACGCACACGCACACACATGCACGCATACCCACATGCATGCAGAACCGCACACTCACGTTGCAGGCACACACACACACACATGATATACAAAGCACAACATAACAACCCCATACAACCCATTAATTCTGCCGCTAAGCAGCCAAATGCTGGTGAAAATTCAGCTTGGCTGTTAGAAAATAAAACCTACTAGCGACTGTGACCCATTGGTGAGTGTGTATTTGGCTAGTAAGATTAACATCTACAAGCCATTTTGGCTGGTGATGAAAAAAAGTGTATTTGTGAGGGCGCTGTGGTGCAGCGCGCTAAGCCCCCCACACTTGGGCTTGCATGCCCATGGAGACCCCGGTTAGAGTTCAGACGGGGTCATTTCCCAACCCTCTCTCTCCATCTCTCTCCTCACTCACTTTCTGTCGCAGCTTCACTGTCCTATCCGAAATAAAGGGCCAAAAAGCCCATAAGAATATCTTTTCTTTTCTTTTTAAGAAAAAAAGTTTATTTAGAGTCGCGACTGTGTGTAGTTAGAAGGGGGCCTTTTCAGATGATTTTGTCCAGGGCCTGATCAAAGCTGTCAACGGGCCTGTCCACTATCTATGGTTCGACTATCCTTGCTGGAGGGTAGTCAATCACGACACACAGGCGTCCAGACAGGGAGAGTAAAGAAGGTGGAAAAATTGTGTGTATATTTGTGTGTCTGTATGCATGAATAGCTGTGTGTGTGTGTGTGTGTGTGTGTGTGTGTGTGTGTGTGTGTGTGTGTGTGTGTGTGTGTGTGTGTGTGTGTGTGTGTGTGTGTGTGTGTGTGTGTGTGTGTGTGTGTGTGTGTGTGTGTGTGTGTGTGTGTGTGCGCGCTCGCGCGTGTGTCTGTGACATGTCATTGCACACGTGCTTGCAGCTAGACAGTTGAGCGGAGTCGAGAGGCTGGGGTTGTGGATCAGGGATGTGTACTGTGTGTGTGTGTGTGTGTGTGTGTGTGTGTGTGTGTGTGTGTGTGTGTGTGTGTGTGTGTGTGTGTGTGTTGGGGTTGTGGGGGAGAGATGTTTAGTGTGTGTCTAAGTGTGTGTGTGTGTGTGTGTGTGTGCGTGCGTGTACTGTATGCGTGCGTGCGTGCGTCTGTGTGTGTGCGTGTGTGTGTGTTGGGGTTGTGATGTGAGGGATGTTTTTCTTCCATGACACACCACTTTTCCTCGGCGCATGGCTGCTCTTCTGTTTTTAGCTGTTTAACCGAACTGTCTCAAAGGACACTAACCTACATCTCAGAGGTGTCTCCAGACACATGTTTCAAATTCCCAGCCTTACTGTCACTGCACTACTTGTTTTTTTTACCTTTCTTTCTTTTTTTCTTTCTTGTAACAGGGGTCCACGGAGAATACATTTTACTGTAAGTAGGGCCTACATGCTGTGGTGTGGAGTACCCAGTTGTAGGCCCCTATGTAGTAGACATGTGACACATTTTCCAGTGTCTCATTGGTTCCATATTAACCTCTTTTCACAGAGCCCGTGTTATAAACTTTCCGTCCCCAAAAAATGTTAATGATCAAGTCTTAATATGTGACTTGAGACTCTCTTTAATGTCATATCAATTTTGTTATGATGTAGAGTTCAGGCTTTTTTCAGCAAAGACTGAACGGACCCGCCGGCAGGCCCATCTGCACAAAGAGGCTACGATGTATTAAGATTTCTCATGGACATTGGACATTTTTCCTCTACTTTCCTTTAAAGGACACATCAGATACTCGTGTGTGTGGTAGTTTTAAAAAAATATATAAACTTGGGCCCACCCATATTGCTTGTACAGCTTCATGAACCTGCATATTCCTGGCAGATATGCATGTCATATGGCCATTGGTACATCACCATTATCGGTGATCTGTGTCAGTGCTTGTTACCATGTCCAGTAATATGCGGAGGTGTTTGAAAGACAACTTTTGAGACCTACGTAGTCTAGACTCCAACCAAGATTCCTCGCTGTTCCTTTGCCCAAGAAATTGAACACCCACTCAATCACTAATGCTTGCGTCATCTGTATTCGTGGTCTGATTGCGGATCTCTCCGGTAATACATCGATCATTAGTTCTACTCTCCCGACCTTTAGTCTCACGCTACATCACCAGACTTTCCAGGAAAGCCAAAAACATCATCTATGTGCCCCTCTCATCCAGCACACCATCTATTCACACTCCTAGCAGCAGGGAGAAGGTACGGTAGTATCCCATACAGAGTCATAATTTAGGGATAGTACAGGGTTGGACTGGGACCAGGCATTTTTAGCAGATGATGGGCTTAGTCCATGTCCATGTATGTTGAAGATGCACCAATGGGTCGCCCCATCTACATTCACCACTACGATCACCAATGGAAAAATAAAAACAACAAAAACAAACAAACAAAAAACAAACAGTACCGGCCCAAAACAAACAGTATCGGCTTCTGAGGACTGTCGGCCCACCAGGACCCACAGTCCTGTCCAGATAAAGGCTTAAATGCACGAAAACACAAATTACATTTAAAAAATAATAATAACAATGTTTCAAAATGATTTTGGTTGCTTGTTTTTTGCGAAAAGGTGGCTTCTTAATTCACTTTACTGTGCTTCATTCAAAGTGGACAATGTGTATACATATTTCTCATCACTATTTCAATGTCTAGAACTCTTACACTTACAGATCCAGTTCTAGAACTCTTTCACTAAGAGATAAAGTTCTAGAACTCTTCTACTGTTATTCTCATCATTGTTGTTTTCGTCTGTCCTTCCCTGCTTTCCTGTCTGCGCTTGATAAAGATATTTCCACCTATTCAGTCTCTCATACGTACCTTTCCAGGCCTCTCGACCGAAACCCAAAAGATTGTTTTAATTGAAACGCAAGCCGCCGACACCTCGGACACCCTTTTTTTTCACTTTTTAAAATTATTATCACAGTCAAGTGTCGAGTCGAAGTCGACCGCTGTCCCCAGTGGATTATTTAGTCTATCATGTGAGAAATATTAACCTGAAACCCCATCACTTCACACACACCACACAGACACACCACACACACACACACACACACACACACACACACACACACACACACACACACACACACACCCCACACACACACACACACACACACACACACACACACACACACACACACACACACACACACACACACACACACACACACACACACACACACACACACACACACACACACACACACACCATCACTCCCTTGAAAAATATCAGGGGCCCATGACTGGGCCAGGAGCAAGTGCAAAAGAACACACACACACAGGCAGGCGCACACCACACAGGCCTCGTCACAACCGGGCGAGCCAACTAGGCAATTGCCTGGGGGGCCCCCAGATGAGAGAGGGAGAGTTCTGGTTACATTTTTTATTATTATTACATTACACTTAGCTGATGCTTTTATCCAAATTACACTTACTATTTTTCAGGGTATTGGTTACAGTCCCTGGAGCAATGGTGGGTTAGGTGCCTTGCTCAAGGGCACATCAGCCAAGGAGGGAGGTGAACGGAGAGCCCAAGTGGGATTCGAACCTATCTACCCACCTACCTACCCAAATTGAAAGACTGGGTCTTGACTGGTTCTGCCATGATACTAGGGGGGGGGTGTAAGGGTTCAACATTTCTCTTAGCCTAGGGCCCCCAAATACCTTGAAACAGCCCTGTGACCTGGCCACAGACACACACACACACACACACACACACACACACACACACAACCACACACACTGTGAACGCACGGGCCAATCAAGTACACGTGAAAAACACCATGAGTGACAGTCTGGATTATTTTGGAAGACGTGTTCATATGAAATCCGCCAGTCTCGAAACGCTTTAGAGGCCGCCTCTAGAGGTCTCCTGTGCCGGGGCCAAGGTTTGTTTTAAAGGTGCAGCCAGCGCCATTAAGAAGTCACAGTTGATGCTTACGCTGACACCTCTAGAACGCTCAAACATGTGTGGGGAGGAGGGAAAAAAAATAAAGAAAAGAGAAGAAGAAAGACGAAAATACATCTTAAGACATATATCTTTACATGCAGAGCGTAAGTAAATCACAGTTATTAGAGACTGTTTCCTGTGTGTTAAAGTTAGCCCGGTGAATCAGTCACGGGAGATATATCTCAATGGCATTCCACTGCTTTTCCTATTAGGCCAGAGTACGGTAGTCACGTGTTGACGCGCCTCATCCTACGCAGTGTAAGATATACGCTAAACGTTCGCTATCATCAGTGCTGAGTGCAAGAGCCGGTACATACAGGGCAGGGAAGTCAACAGCAGGGGAACAAACAGGGCGGTTGTACTGGGCCCAGGGAGATAGGGGGTGCAGAACTGGGTCCCCAATGAATTATATACATGCAATGTATTATATGATTTGACAAATACTATAAGAGGGATGTCATGGGTCAAGTGGCATATAGCCGGGATGTTGTTGGTTGGTTTTGTGAATGGGAAACGGTTCGTAACACTATTTTGACAATAAGTATGTACAAGTATTGTCTGACACTTGCTATCATCTTCATTATTCTTTCGTTTACTTTTGGATTTTTATTGCTGCTTTTTTCATCAAGTTTTAATTAATCATTTTCACCCACGCTGGACACAATAAATTATTTTGCACAGTGAATGAGGAGTATGCTGTGCGTTCAATCCATAGATTGTACATAATAGCTGGTTATCTGGTTCAATCCCATACTAGGCCTACTGCTGGGTTTGCCACTTTTTACCCTCCGAATAACTATTGTGTGCGTGTGTGTGCGTATGTGTCTATGCGTGTGTGTGCGTGTGTGTGTGTGTGTGTGTGTGTGTGTGTGTGTGTGTGTGTGTGTGTGTGTGTGTGTGTGTGTGTGTGTGTGTGTGTGTGTGTGTGTGTGTGTGTGTGTGTGTGTGTGTGTGTGTGTGTGTGTGTGTGTGTGTGTGTGTGTGTAGCGGAGAGGCGCTCCTCTGCGCTGTACTGCAAGTCTTGCTTTGTTCCCTTCGCATAACCAGCTGCCCTATGAGTTCATCACTTAGAGTGACTACCCCCCAAAACACACACACACACACACACACACACACACACACACACACACACACACACACACACACACACACACACACATACGCACACACACACACACACACAGACAGACATGCATGCACACAGAAACAGAAACACACACACACACACACACACACACACACACACACACACACAGACACATGAAAGAGGCGAAATAATAAAAAGCAGATTTACTTCCATTAGCACGTTCTGCAGTACGGGCCAACTGTCAAAAAATAAACGTTGGGGCTTTATGAAGTAAGAAGAGGCAATAGATTCATCCAGATTACACTCTTTCTCACTCACAGTGTCTCCCTCTCTTTCTCTCTCCTTTATCTCTCTTCTACTTCTCTCTTTCTCATTCTGTCCCCTCCCTCTCTCTCCATCTCTATCTCATACACACATACGTACACACACATACGTACACACACACACACACACACACACACACACACACACACACACACACACACACACACACACACACACACACACACACACACACACACGTGCAAGCATGCACACATTTTTTAATCAAAGCTTGAAAGATTTAGGTGTGTTTTAAAATAGAAAGCTTCTGAAATGCACATCACACCCCTAACTACCCTATGCACACATGCACAAACACACACACGCATGTGCGCACGCAAGCACACAAGCACACACACACACACACACACACACACACACACACACACACACACACACACACACACACACACACACACACACACACACACACACACACACACACACACACACACACAATGGCTCCCTCACACTCTCAGGTTTCCGTGTCAGAGGAGAGATAGAGAGTAGAGACAGAAAAAAGCCTTTGGTTTGGTATGCTGCGATAAGCAAGTGCAGTGCGCAGCGAAGCCGGCAAGGGGGACAAAGGGGTCAGTTACTCCGGGCACAGGGAAAGAGAGGGCCCTGAATTGAATCCTCATTACATTGTATGTATTTGTTGGGGGGGTTCTTTCAAATGACTTTGTCCCGGGCACGGTTAAATCTGTCAGCGACCCTGGTAGTACTACGTATCTAGGCTGTAATATGTAGGCTACAGTACACGTCTGACAAAAGCCCAGCGTCTTGCCAAGCTCCATAAAAGAGAGATCTGTGTTCGCGGGGCCTATTGAAGTGAATTCCCACCAGTTGGTTCTAATTAGGCCCCCGGCACGGCTCCTGGGGCTGGCCTGGCCTGGCCAGGGAGACATACACACACAGGGAGACACACACACACACAGGGAGACACACACACACACACACACACACACACACACACACACACACACACACGCACACACACAGGGACACACACACACACACACACACACACACAGGGAGACACACACACACACACACGCGCACGCACACACACACACACACATGCAGGCACGCACACACGCACATATACACACACACACGCACACACACATACAAATACACACACGCACACACAGGGAGACACACACACACGCACACACACAGGGAGACACGCAAGCGCGCACGCACACACACACGCACACACACACTCATACACACACACACACACACACACGCACACACAGACACACACACACACACACACACACTGAACATTTCAACCTCTATAAACAATGGTGTTTGGAGGCTAAGGTGCGCACATCCCCAAAAACAGTGATCCAGGTGCCAGACAAAAGTGGTAAAAAGATAGTGTGATGATCACTGGGCATGAGCTCCAAAAAATATCAACTTTATTTGATTCAGGGCAGATGGTCAGTAGCTTATGCTAGTGGGTTTTTTTTCTACACACCGGGCCACAAGGGCCCACCGGGGCACAAAAATGCCCGGGTCTTTTCTTGTCCCAGTCCAGTCCTCGCCATCAGCACTGTGCACTGAAGTCGCACCCACTGCTGCCAAAAGACAGCCGAGAATTAGCCCTGTATTCACATTGTTGCCCACCACTGCCAAAGACGCAGGCCGAGACGTAGAAGTGGCCCTGCTATACGTATTCCCATTTCTACCCACCAACCACTGCCAAAGACGCAGTCACAGATAGTCCTGCATTCATATGTCTGCCCCGCATTGCTCCGCATTTGACTAATAAGCCTGTTAAGAGTGCTCATTTACATCACGTCTATGTTCAGTGTCGCCAAAGTCTACTCTATCCATCATGCATGCCTTTACAGTGGGGAGCTGGCTGGCGTATGTACATGTAGGCCTACTGTATCTCTATGTATTCACAAGTAGTGGTGTGGATCGGCACTGCCCTCACGATCCGATTCGATCACGATTCGGGAGGTAGCGATTCGATTCGATTCGATTCTATGCGATTCGATCCGATCCAATTCAATTCTACAATGCATTGCAATGAAAGCAAAGCAAATGTTTCATCAGTCATTATGAGGCAATACAAGTAGTCAGATACTGAGCAACAATTTATTGGCCGTTTTCTGTATCAGTCAGGATCAGTCTGTATCAGTCTTGCAATGCTTTGAAGTGCTTTTATTTCATTTAACATTCATTTGCTCCCGAAATATCCACGGAAGTAATTGAAACTTTAAAAAATTGCCGCATCGATCCTGGAACT